>NC_043712.1:73541412-73696969 GCF_006229205.1 Suricata suricatta | reverse complement strand
GGGGGGAAGAGAGGTGGAGGTGATGGTGGAGGGCACTTAAGGGGAAGAGCACTGGGTGTTGTATGGAAAACAATTTGACAATAAAATATTATGGAAAAAAATAATAATAATAATTTGGATGCCTTTTATTTCATTTTGTTGCCTGATTGCTGTGGCTAGGACTTCCAGTACTATGTTGAGTGAAAGTGGTGAGAATGAACATCCCTGTCTTGTTCCTGATTGTAGGATAAAGCTCTCAGTTTTTCTCCACTGAGTGTGATGTTAGGTGTGGGTTTCTGATATATGGCCTTTATTATGTAGAGATTATGTACCCTCTAAACCCAGTTAGTTGAGGGTTTTTATCTTGCATGGATGTTGAGTTTGTCAAATACTTTTTCTGCATCTGCTAAGACAGCAATCCTGTGATTCTTACCCTTCAATTTATTAATGTGGTAAAGCACCGTTGATTGATTTGTGTATACTAAACCACTGTTGTATCCCTGGAATAAATCCTGCTTGATCATGGTGAGTGTCCTTTTAAAGTATTACTGAATTTGGTTTGCTAATACTTTGTTGAGGATTTTTGCATCTGTGTTCATCAGGGATTTTGGCCCGTAGTTTTCTCTTTTCGTAGTGTCTTTGTCTGATCTTGATACCAGGCTAATGCTGGCCTCATAGAATGTATTCGAGGCTCTCCTTCTGCTTCTTTATTATGCAGTTGTTTGAGGAGAATGGGTATTAACTCCTGATTAAATGTTTGGTGGAATTCACCTGTGAATCCATCTGGTCCTAGACTTTCGTTGTTAGGAGGGTTTTTTTTTCCTCCCTTTATTGCTGATTCAATTTCCTTACTAGTAATTGGTCTGTTCAGATTTCCTATTATTCCTGACTCAGTTTTGAAAAATTGTATACTTCTAGGAATTTCTCCATTTCTTCTAGTTCTCCAATCTGTTGGCATATAGTTTTTCATAATAGTCACCGATAATCCTTTGTACTTTGGTGATGTCAGTTGTTACTTTTCTTTCATTTCAGATGTTATTTATTTGGATCCTCTCCTTTTTTCTCAATGAGTCTGGCTAAAGGTTTATTAATATTGTTTATCATTTCAAAGAACCAGCTCTTAGTTTCATTGATCTTTCATTGTTTATTAGGTCTCCATTTTATTTATTTATATTTGGATCTTTATTATTTCCTCCCTTCTACTAACTTGGGCTTTGTTCTTTTTATATTTCCTTTTGGTGTAACTTTAGATTGTGTATTTGAAAAAAAAATTTTTTTTTTTTTGGCTTTTTGAGTTAGGCCTGTATCACTATAAACTTACCTCTTAGAACTGCTTTCTTTGTTTCTGAAAGATTTGGTACCATGGTGTTTTTATTTTCCTTTGTCTCTATTTTTTGTTGTTTCCTCTTTGACTTCTCTGTTAACCCATTAGCTGATTAGTAGCATGTGATTTAGCCTCCACGGGTTTGTGGGTTTTTTCCACTTTCTTTTTTATTGTAATTGATTTCTAGTTGCATACTGTTGTGGTCTGAAAAGATGCTTGATATTATTTCAATTTTCTTAAATTTACTGAGATATATTTTGTGACCTAACATGTGACCTTTCCTAGAGAATGTTCCATGTATACTTGAAAAGGATATAAATTCTGTTGGTTTTGGCTAGACTATTAGGTATATCTTTTAGGTCCATATGGTCTAATGTGTCATTGAAGGCCTCTGTTTCCTTATTAGTTTTTTTTTTTAGATGTTCTATCCATTGGTATAAATCTGTTGTTGAAGTCCCCTACTTATAGTATTATGGCCAATTTCTCGCTTTATGTCATTTACTTGTGAATTTATGTGCTCCAAAGCTATACATAGATATTTACAATTGTTATATTCTCTTGTTGGATTGATCCCTTTCTCATTATGTAATGTCTTTCTTTGTTGCTTGCTACAGTTTTTGTTTTAAAGTCTGTTTTGTCTTTTGTATGATACAAACATTGCTACCCTGATGGGTTTTTTTCCTGTCTCTGAGCATGCATTTTATTTTTTTTCCATATAGTTTATTGTCCAGTTGGTTTCCATAAAATACCCAGTGCTCTTCCCCACAAGTGCCCTCCTCCATGACCATCACCCCCACCTCTTCTGTCAGCCCTCAGTTCATGTTCAATATTCAAGAGTCTCTCATGATTTGCCTTCACTCCCTCTCCCTTACTCTTTTCCTACCTTCCCCTCCCCCTGTCCTCTGTTAGGTTTTTCCTGTTAGACCTATGAGTGCAAACATATGGTATCTGTCCTTCTCTGCCTGACTTATTTCGCTTAGCATGACACCCTCAAGGTCCATCCACTTTGCTATAAATGGCCGTATTTCATTCTTTCTCATTGCCATGTAGTACTCCATTGTATACACATACCACATCTTCTTGATCCATTCATCAGTTGATGGACATTTAGGCTCTTTCCATATTTTGGCTATTGTTGAAAGTGCTGCTGTGAACATTGGGGTACATGTGCCCCTATGCATCAGCACGTCTGTATCCCTTGGGCAGATCCCCAGCAGGGCTATTGCTGGGTCATAGGGGAGTTCTATGGATAGTTTTTTGAGGAACCTCCACACTGTTTTCCAGAGCGGCTGCACCAGTTTACATTCCCACCAACAGTGTAGGAGGGTGCCCATCTCTCCACACCCTCGCCAGCATCTATAGTCTCTTGCTTTGTTCATTTTAGCCACTCTGACTGGTGTGAGGTGGTATCTCAGTGTGGTTTTGATTTGTGTTTCCCTGATGCTGAGTGACACTGAGCATCATTTCATGTGCCTGTTGGTCATCTGGATGTCCTCTTTGGAAAAATGTCTGTTCATGTCTTCTGCCCATTTCTTCACTGGATTATTCATTATTTGGCTGTGGAGTTTGGTGTGTTCCTTGTATACTTTGGATACGAGCCCTTTATCCGATATGTTATTTGCAACTATCTTTTCCCATTCTGTCGAGTATTAGGGTTTTTTTAATTGTTTCCTTTGCAGTGCAGAAGCTTTTTATCTTGATGAGGTCCCAAGAGTTTATTTTTGCTCTTGATTCCCTTGCCTCTGGGGATGTGTTGAGCAGGAGGTTGCTGTGGTCGAGGTCCAGGAGGCTGTTTCCTGCTCTCTCCTCGAGGGCTGTGATGGCCTCCTGCTCACATTCAGGCCCCTCAGCCACTCTGAGTTGCCCTGTTTTTCCTTTGGTTCTCGCCTGCTCCCAGTTGCATAGATTATCTTCTTGCATCCTGCACTTTCAGTCTGTATGTGTCTTTAAGTCTAAAGTGAATCTCTTGTGAGCATCATATAGATGGTCTCGTTTTTCTTTTTTTTTTTTTTTAATCCATTCTACAACCTGTCTTTTGATTGGAGTATTTAGACTATTTGCATTTAAAGTAATTATTAATACATATGTACTCTTTGCCATTTTGTAAATTGGTTTTCTGGCTGGTTTTGTAGTTCTTTTTCCTTCTTTCTGCTTTCTTTTCTTGTGATTGATGACTCTTTATAGTGCTATGCTTGGCTGGCTTTCTATTTTTACGATCTATTATAGGCTTTGGGTTGGTGTTTACCATGGGGTTCACGTATAACATCTGAAGAATATAATGGCCTGTATTAAGTTAACGGTAACTTAAGTTAAATACATTCGAAAAGAACTTCATTTTTACTACCCCTCCACCTTTTATGTATATGTTGTCATATGTTACGTCTCTTTATTTTGTGAGTCTCCTTCATTAATTTTTTACATATAATTGATTTTACTACTGGCTCCATACATGACTGTTTTCTTTTACTCATGAATTTTTTCCTTTCATAATTTTCTTCTAATTATGGCCTTCTCTTTTCACCTAATGAAGTCCTTTTTAACATTTCATATAAAGCTGGTTTAGTGGTATTGTACATCTTTAACTTTTGTTTAGAGTATTTTTGGTTGTAGCTTTTTTTTTTTTCTTTTTTTTTTTTTTTTAGCACCTCCAATATATCCTATCACTCCCTCTGGCCTGTAGAGTTTATGCTGAAAAATCAGCCTTACGGAGTTGACCTTGTATGTAGCTAGTTGTTTCTCTCTTGCTGCCTTTATCTTTAATCTTTACTGTTTTAATTCTTATTAATTATTATGTGTCTTGGTGTGGACCTCATTGGATTCATCTTGTTTCGTACTCTCTCTGCTGCTGGAAAATGGATATCTGTTTCCTTCCCAAAGTTATGTTTCCAGCTCTGATTTCTTCGAATGAGTTTTCTGTCCCTTTCTCTCTCTATTTTCCCTCTGGGGATAATGTGACACTGGCTGCTCACTTTATGTTGTCCTAGAGATCCCTTTGCCTGTCCTCATTCTTAATTTTTTTTTTTTTCGGTTCAGCTCCGGTTCTTTACCCTGTCTTCCAGATCACTGATCCATTCTTCCGTATTTTCTAACCCACAGTTGATTCCCTATAGTGTATTTTTAATTTCAGTTAATGTGTTCTTCAACCCTGATTGGATTTTCTATATATTTTCTCTTTGTTGAAGCTCTGAGTTCTTCCACTCTTTTCTCCTGTGTCCAGTGAGCATCACTTTGTGACCACTATTTTGAACTGTTGATCAAGCATATTGCTTATTTATATTTTGACTTTTTCTGAGATTTGTCTTTTTTTTAATTTTTTAAATGTTTTATTTATTTTTAAGAATAAGGGATAGACAGCATGAGCAGGGGAGGGTCAAAGGGAGAGAGGGAGACACAGAATCTGAATCCAGGCTCCAGGCTCTGAGCTAGCTGTCAGCACAGAACCCGACGCGGGGCTCGAACCCACGAACTGTGAGATCATGACCTGAACTGAAGCTGGATGCTCAACCAACTGAGCCACCCAAGCGCCCCTAGATTTGTCTTTTTCTTTCTTTTCATTTGTCTCATTTTGCTTAATTTTCTTTGTTCCTATGAAGTAGGTAGAACAGCTGCTTTTTCTAAATTAGAAGGAATGGTCTTGTGTCCAGTCACCCTGTGTAGACTGTATGTGCCTGGTGACTTTAGTGCGCTGACTGGGGGTCCCAGGTCACTCTGTGCTGGGGCCACGCTGGTGAGATGGCCTGAGCTGAAGTAGGCACGTGCTGCAGTGGTCCTGAGGCAGTCCGTGCCCTGTAGTGTGACAGCTGAAGCTGAAGTGGGAGCAAGCCAGGAGGTCACGGACTCTCTGTGCAGAGGGCACCCCCTCAGGACAGCTCGGGTTGAAGTGGGCATGGGCTAGGGCAGCCGTGGTTTTCTCTGCACAGAAGGTCCACTGACAAGGCAGCTGAAATGGCAGTAGCTACAAACCAGGGGTCCCCGGGCTCTCTGCACAAAGAGCATCCTGGCAGGAGAGCTGGTGTGGACACGGGCCACAGTGGTCCCAGGACTCTTTGTGCTGAGGGCATCTTGGGAGGACAGTTGAAGCCGAAGTAGATGCAAGCTCTGTTTAGAGCCAAGAAGGTACAAGCCAAGAGATCCAGGGCATTTGGGGTGTCCTGGAAAGTTGCGAGCCAGCTCATGGGCCAGGAGTGTTCCTGGGTACTTTATGCATGTGTCATCTTCGTGATGTGGCTAGAGATGTAGTGAGTACCGACCAGGGTGTCCTGATATGCACCCTGCTGGGACTGCCTTGGTGGGACAGCTGGGGCTGATGTGAGCTGGGGCACTGGGGCTCATGGAGGTGGTAGACTGACTAGGGCCCCCAGACCATGTTCCTGTTTACGCTGTCAAGGTAGAAGAGGAATGTAACCTGTTTGGCACACCTAACCCCTCTGAGCCAGGAGTCCCAGCGGCTGCCCACCACTTAACTCAGTTCCGGTTGGATCCTTTAGATTCTAGTTCTTCTTTTAAACTGTGTAGAGTGTATGTGGATGTACGCGTGCATACTCCCTGGGGCTTTTGGGGCTGGTATGGGCTAAGGACTTAAGGCTCATTGAAGCAGCAAGACAACTTTGGCTCCAGACCCTGCCTTCTGTCTGCACTTTCAAGGTGGAGGGAGAGCGCAAACTGGGCAGCTCAGCAGCCCCTCCAACCTGGAGACACCTGCAGCATTTGGATATCTCCCCCTGCCATTTGGTGGAGTCCTAGGCCCAGATCTTTCATGTTCTAGTTGCCCTTTTAAACTGCTACAGTTCAGGGGTGCCTGGGTGCCTCAGTGAGTCAAGCTCAGGTCTCAGCTCAGGTTATAATCTCCCAGTTCACGAGTTCGAGCCCAGCATTAGTTCTGTGCTCTCAGCCCAGAGCCTGGAATTCTCTCTCTCCCTCTCTCTCTCTCTGCCTTTCCTCCCCTCCTTCTCATTCTCCCCCCCCCCCTCTCTCTCTCTCTCTCTCTCTCTCTCTCAATAAACTTAAAAATAAACTACTGCAGTTTACAGTGTTGGGCCAGGGAAGGGGGAGAGTTCCCTTTATTACTAGGACTTGTCTTTCTTGTCATTCCTACACTGTCTTTTCTTGGGCCGAAGCTATTCAGTCTGCACTTCATTCTATTCCAGAAAGAATTGCTTTACAAGCAGGTATCGATTTGGTACGTCTGTGGAGGAGGTGAGTTCAGGGTCTTCCTACGTCACCACCTCAGACCAGAAGTCCACAGTGAGGATCGTTTGGAGGATTTCCTCTACTGTTGTTGTCTTTGATTTTGTTACGCATTAGACTGATCTTGGGTCTTCTTTCTTGGGCAGATTGCATGGCGTACCAACGCGCAGAATTGACTTTTCTCCTGCATTTACACAGCTATTTCTTATCAGAATGTTGAACCATCAATGGCAGCATCTCCTAAATAGTTTAACAAATGGAAGAAGTCGTAGGAGGGGAGGAAATGATGGTCCAAATATTGTGGTGTTTGATGTGAAGTGTGGCAGATTCTAAGGAAATAAGATTACATAATAAATGAAACATAAAGAGATGAATTGCCCAACAAGTGTGTCCCCAGTGGGCTTAGGAGATACTTCAGAAATGACACAAATGGAAATAATCAGTTCTGAGTCAGCATTCTGTGAGGTGGTATCTCAGTGTGGTTTTGATTTGAATTTCCCTGATGATGAGTGACGCTGAGCACCGTTTCATGTGCCTGTTGGCCATCTGGATGTCCTCTTTGGAGAAGTGTCTATTCAGGTCTTCCACCCATTTCTTCACTGGATCATTCATTTTTCGTGTATGGAGTTTAGTGAGCTCCTTGTATATTTTGGATACTAGCCCTTTATCTGATATACCATTTGCCACTATCTTTTCCCATTCTGTCGGTTGCCTATTAGTTTTTTTTATTGTTTCCTTTGCCTTGCAGAACCTTTTTATCTTGATTAGGTCCTAGTAGTTCATTTTTGTTCTTGATTCCCTTGCCTCTGGGGATGTGTCGAGGAAGAAATTATTGTTAAAATATCATTATTGCCCTAAGCAATCTACACATTCAATGCAATCCCCATCAAAGTTGCACCAACATTCTTCTCAAAGCTAGAACAAACTATCTTAAAATTCATATGGAACCACAAAAGACCCCAAATAGCCAAAGTAATATTGAAGAAGAAAACCAAAATGGGAGGCATCACAATCCCAGACTTTAGCCTCTACTACAAAGCTGTCATCATCAAGACAGAATGGTACTGCCACAAAAACAGACACATGGACTAATGGAATAGAATAGAGAACCCAGAACTGGACCCACAAGTATATGGCCAATTAATCTTTGACAAAGCAGGAAAGAGTGTCCAATGAAAAAAGACAGCCTCTTCAACAGGTGGTGTTGGGATAGCTGGACAGCAACATGTAAAAAAATGAAATTAGACCACTTCCTGACACCATTCACAAAAATAAACTCAAAATGGATAAAAGATCTGAATGTGAGCCAGGAAACCATAAAAACCCTTGAGGAAAGAGCAGGAAATAGCCTCCTAGACCTCAATCATCTATTTTTTAAATGTTGATTTTTGAGAGAGAGAAAATGTACATGCGAGGGAGGGAGGGAAGAAAGTAGAGATGGAGGATTCCAAGTAGGGCTCGAACTCACATGACCTGAGCTGAAGTCAGAAACTTAACTGACTGAGCCACTGAGGCATCCCAAAATCTTTAATCCATTTTTAGTTTTTGTGTATGATGTAAGATAGTAGTTCAGATTCATTATTTTGTACATGGTTATTCAGGTTTCCCAGCACCATGTTTTGAAATCCTTTCCCCATTGTGTATTCTTGGCTGCTTGTTGTAAATGAATTGACCACATATGTATGAGTTTATTTCTGGGTTCTCTGTTCTGCTCTGTTGATCTACGTGTCTGTTTTATGGCCATACCATAGGGTTTTGATTATCATAGCTTTATAATATGTTTTGAAATCCAAAAGCATGATGCCTTCATGCAGTGATTTGATCTTTTGTGGTTCTGTAAGATTTTCAAGAATATTTATTTCTATGAAAAATGCTAATGGAATGTTGATAGTGGTTACACTGAATCTGTAGGTTGCTGGGGTAGGATGGGCATTATGACAATATTCTTCTCATCCACGAGCACAAATTATCTTTTTCTTTATTTGTATCTTCACTTTTTTCAGCAGTATGTTGTAGTTTTCAGCGTATAGGTCTTTCACCACCTTGGTTAAATGTCTAAGCATTTTATTCTTTTTGATGCAATCATACATGGGATTTTCTTAGTTTCTTTTTTTGATAGTTCATTTTTAGTGTATACACATGCAAAAGATTTGTGTCTGTTGATTCTGAATCCTACAGCTTTAGTGAATTTGTTGATTAGTTCTAATAGTTTTTTGGTGGCACCTCTGGTTTTTCATACAGAGTACCATGTCATGTGCAATCAGTGACATACTTCTTCCTTTGATTTGAATTCCCTTTCTTTCTCTTATCCAATTGTTCTGGCTAGGACATATAATGCTATGTTTACTAAAAGTGGTGTCTTGTTCCTGATCTTTTTTTATGCTTATTATTTCCCCATACATACTTTGTTGAGAATTTTCATCATAAATAGATGTTGAATTACATTAATGCTTTTTTCTGTATTTATGGAGATGCGATTTTTATTCCTTAAATTTATTAATGTTGTGAATCACACTGATTGGTTTGTGAATGTTGAAACATTCTTACATCCCTGGAATCAATTTTACTTGCTGATGGTGTATGATCCTTTCAGTATAATATTGAATTCAGTTTGCTCATATTTTGTTGAGGACTTTTTCATCTGTGTCATCAGGGATTTTCTTGTGGCATCCTTGTTTGATTTGGGGATCAGGATAATGCTAGCTTCATATAATGAGTTTGGAAATGTTCCTTCTTTTTTTGGAGGAGTTGTTTAAGGAGGACTCATATTTTTTAAATATTTGGAAGAATTGACCAGTGAAGATGTAGTTCTGGCTATTTCTCTGCTGAAAGGTTTCTTATTACTGATTCAAACTCTCTACTACTAATTGATCAGTTTAGATTTTCTGTTTCTTCATGATTCACTCTTGATGGGTTGTATATGTCTAGAAATGCACCCATTTCTTCTAGGTCGTTCACTTTGTGGAAGTGTAATTGTTAACAGTCTCATTCTTTATAGTTTTGCAGTTTGTTTTAATTTTACTTATAACCTCTCATTTCTGCTTTTGATTCTCTTCTTCTTGGTGAGCTTAAGGTTCAGTCTGTCAATTTTTTTTTACAATCCTGTGCCACCTACAAACATAAGGACTGCTGGCCACTAGTGCCAGCAACCTAGAAACGTCCCCTGGGAGGCAGCCACAAAAACTTGGGTGCCAGATGAGCGTATAAGTTCCTTCTGGGAGACATGAGTGAGTTGGAGCAAGGCTGAGGGAGAGAGAAAGATGACGCTCATCAGCTTCTGTCTTTGGAGAGTATTTCAGTAGGCCCCTTACATTAAATTGGATGCCTACATCTTGCTTAACTGTAAGGTAAGCAAATAAGCCTCTTTAACAGAGTCCGTGCTTTGCTTTTCAGTTTGCTGCCTCCGCACTGAGACTTGGGAGTGGGTAGGTCCACACACACGCAAGCTCTTTATGAACTAGTCAGTTGACTAGAGTCTTGTGAGTCTCAAGCCCTGTATACACTGTGTGTTTCAGGGGCTCTTCTCAGGTGCAAATCTTAAAAATTGGGGTACCCAACATGAGAGTCAAACCCCTTGCTTCTTGGGGGGAAAACCTGGGAGTCCGAGTCCTCCTGGTTGTCTGTTACAGTGCCGGGGGTGGGGCTTATTGTAAGCGAGTGTCTCCGCCACTCTCACCTGCTTTCATGTGGGGTTTTTGTCTGTTTGCCTACCATTTAGTAGCCACTCAGTTTTAGGTCTTGTTTTCTTTTTCAGAGCAAACTGTTCCCTACGTAGCTATAGATTCATTGAGTCTCTAGGAAGAGGTGGGTTCAGGATCTCCCTACATTGGCCTCTTTCCCCAGATGGGTTTTAGTAGCAGTCTGTACTCTTACTGCCTCTGGGAAAATTAGCGTCCTTTATGCCTGTTTCCTCATCTATATTTTGGAAAGTCAAGTACCTACCTCCCAATTGTTGGGAACCTTGGATGAATGAATAAAACATAATAGATGATTAGCAGGTCCCTGAAGTTCACCACTGAGGGCTGTGGCAGAACCCTCGCCCGCCCCCATGACTGGATTCTCTGCATTAAGCTAAGTTGGGGAGGGACCTTCAGGGAGGTCCTGCATGCTTCCTACCAGCATACTTCCATGTTTGTGTTGTCTTAATCACTTCTACTTATGGTTGATGCCTTTTTTTAATGTGAATCTTATTAAGCGTAAACGACCTGCAAAGAGTTCTTTTTTTTCTTAGCTTTATAAAACTATTTGGTGCCAAAAGAAAGAAATCAATAAGGGCTAAACTAAAACAAAATGTTCTTTGAAAGCCTTCTATGCAAAGGAGGTAAAACACTTGTCTTATATCTCAAGGCACCGTTAACCAGAAATGCTTTAGTGTTGTCCAGAACATTCTGTAGCAGTGGAAGTGTCCTGTGCTTGTGCTCACCGTTGTGGTGGCCACTGCCCGCATATGTGTCTTGGGCACTTGAAATGTGGGGTGACTGAGGAGCGAAACTTTTAAATAGACGAATGTGTCTCGGGGCTGTCACTAAACAGCTCAGGTTTATAGCAAATACGAATAGTGATGTATTTTTAAGATTAAATGACTACGTCAGGTGGAACAAAGTAGATGTTTGTGTTCTTACTGATAAGTCAGATAAAACAGAAAACCAAAGGCCTCTCTAAAATGTGTTCATGTCTCAGTCTTCTTATAAATGCTGATTCTATCAAGACCTATTCTATAGTTGCTGCTCAGTAAATCTGTGAATTCGTTCAATCTGCACAGATGGAAAATGTGTATTTCTGGCCGTACACTTGATGCAATGTTCATATGAATAGGCTTTTCACAGTTTGTCTACTGTTGCTTTTTCTTAGATGAGAAGGAATTAAATTGTAAAGCTAAAAAGTGAATGTGTGGTCACACTATGGTTCCGCAATTGTTTCTCAAGGGAAATTGAAAGAATGGTCTTTGGTCCTCTACGGAACCTCCGTGCAGCCATACTCCCCAACCAACGAGTTTCCGAAGGTAGAACGCGTCCGCTATAGCCGTGTCGAAGACCCCACTGATGACTATGGTGCGGAGGATTATGCAGGTGAGCGGGCTTCCAGCAGGGACACAGGTGAAGGAAAAATCCCGTGCATCCCCTCACCGTGCAGAAATCAGCTTCAACCCGTATGACATTTTCTTCCATCTTCTCTTCTATCCCCCAAGGATTTGTGTATATTCAGATCGCCAGGGTTTTTTCCTTCAAAGCTAAAGCACACTGTCTAGTTTCATATCCGTTTTCTTTCTCTTGTGGTTATTAAGACCATATTTCCCTGTTGTCACTTAGCCTCACAAGAAATATTTAAAAGACAACGAAACAGTCCATGCTGTATTTAATACGTAACCTGGGATATGTACTTTGCTTCAAGTTTTACACTGAAATAAGATTTGGTTTTATCCATCCTTGTTTATATCTTTAATTATTTCTTTAGAATAGAGTTCCGAGCATTACCACAACAAAGGGAAGATGCAGTGTGAGGGCTTGGATGCATTTTGTCACATTCCTTTCCAGACAAGATGTACCAGTCCGTGCTGTGACCAGCTGTGCGTTTATTACACTCATCCCTGCCAACACGGAGTGGAAAGAAAAAAAGCAAAAGAACAGAACATTTTTTAATTTTTATACCTTTGAGTGTTAGTAAATCTAAACATGTTTTCCTCTGTAGTTCTAGGAATTAAATACAACTCTATTTTACCCATTTTTCTATTCAAATTGGCAGCAACTTTCTTATAAATAGGTAAGAACTGTTTGTATGTTATTGTTCCCCACCTATTCCCATACCGTAGTTACCTCTTATCAGTGGTCTCATCAATGGTCAGGAAGCAGACGGCCCCCTCGTCTAATCTGTCAGCAGGTCTATAGTGATGCCCCCATCACCTCACTTCATCTCACCCTGGAGGTATGTGATCTCACTTTGTCACAAGAGGAAGAATAAGTACCTTATCAGATGTTTAGAGAGATCACATTCTCATACATTTATCACAGTATATTGATATAATTGTTCTCTATTGTTAGTTTCTTACTGTGCCTTATTTATAAACTAAATGTCATCACAGGTATATACGGAGGGTTTGGTCCTCTCCATGGTTTTGGGCAGCCACTGGGGGTCTTGGAAGGTATCCTCCGCAGTTTAATGGGCGGAGGAACCACTATATTTGCTGCAAACATCTTCCCAGTTATGGCTTGCTTCCAAAATGTGGCGCTTTGTGTTGTGTTGTTTTGACAAAAGAAGGAAATTGGAGGGTAGGGCTTATAGTTTCAGATCTCACTTGTGCTTTTTCTAGTATCCCCTTTCTGTTTTGTCAATCTAACAATTCTTAATCCACTAGCACCCACCCTCTGATTAATTATCTATTGAACATCTGCTCCTTGTTTTCATACCAATTCTCAAGACCACCTATAGAGATCCCCCTTGGAATTTAATTTTAATTTACACGCGATCTCATGATAGTCGGCTGGGTTTTTCTGGCTGGGGGTGATGGTTTAAGATATGTGTTTACAATATACAGTCTTTCTATCCAATAGTGTTACTCCTGTGTATTTGGGGGTCTTGTTGCTATTGTGATGGAAAAGACGCCTTTTTTCTAACTAGCCTATGCGGCTGTATAGGAAACCTATTGGCTGTTGCGTATTTATCTTATACCTGGCCATTCTGCTCAACTCTCATTAATTTATATGTTTTAGAGTTTATTTTTCTGGGGCAGTTTAGATATTGTAGCCCTATCATCTGTAATTTTTTTTGTCCTCCTTCAAGGTATATCTGATTTCTGTCTGGTTGCATTGACTGCCATTTATAGGAGCATTCAGTTCTTCTGGGATAGGATATGAAGAGAAAACTGTAAATAGCAATTTAATGTGTCTTTAGATGAGAATTATTTTTGAGATTCTTTTTCTTGATACTAGAGATAAAAGTACTTCATTAATTACCTTAACCAAATCTCTTAAACCTGCATGTGGTGCCTTTTATTCTAAACAGGTAGTACCCTAGGATCCATCATAAGTTTGAATGATGCAGACCAGTTGAGCTAACCAGAGCCCAATTGTTAGATTTTGTCCTGTTTTGCTCTGAGCTTGTCACGTCCTCATTCACATTATAACTAGCAAACCATTTCATCTTCTCTGATAGGAGAAAGGATATCCCAAAGCGTAAACCGTGCATGGTAATAACCTGTTGCTACATGCCTTATGGTGTGTTTCCAATTCAGATTTTGGTAATGTTAAAATTCTGAACAGTTACGCATCTCCATGGTTTTTCTCCTTCCTTCTCTAAAATGTCCACACTGGCACTTGTGAGAGAACAAAGACGATTATTTCTTTATTACCCTGCAAACTAAACTGCTAAACTGCATCTGGGACAGTTTAAGATTATAAAAGAATCAGCGCGGCATGTGAACTAGCCCTGCAGAGCCCTTTGGCACAGAACGAGAGTTAAGTTTGGGGGTGTTTTTTTAATTGCAGAAATCATCTGGTGAAAATTTAGGGCCACCCAGGGTTCCTTTCCTTCAGAGCTGTGATTTTCACCTTCATGAAGAAGCCAGCCTGTCTAGAGGCACAGATGGCATTATCATAACCAGATCCCTGTAACATTTCCCCAAATTCCAGGGGCCGTAGGACCCACAGCTGGCTCAGCCTCAACCCTCATACAGCACAACAGAGACCCCTCTCCTCAGGGATCATAGCAGATAGTTGCAATGTGGTGCCCCAAGTTGGACGAGCTGTGGAATTTAATTTAGAGGTCAGTTAAGGCTTGGGGGACACAGCAGCAACGGTGCTGTCAAATGACTCTAGGGACCAAGAAATCTATTTCAAGGTCATCTCTAGGATGTGATTTTCTACCCTTACATAGGGGACCTGGACAGGCCACTCTACCTCTTGGTGTTTTCTCACCGGAAAAATGAGAGATTTTTCTTGCATCTTTCCTCTCCGTTTCTACCATTTTATGTTTCAGCTCAGTAATGGTAGAACACAGTCCCATATTGACCAAGGGAGATCAAGGTTCACCAGTAAATCCTTTTGATTAAAATAAATAGGGTTCAGGCATTTCTGACATATCAACTTACTGTTTGTACATTCCACGCGCTATGTTCGTTGCTAGTTAAAAATCACGTGACTTTTCAGCAGGCAGCTTGAAGACTATGAGACCAAATGTCCTAAAATATGGAGAACAGGGAATTAGTTCAAGAAAGCAACAGGCCTCTAACTTGCCCATGTCATTAAAAAGCTTTTCATCAATTATAAAAACTTCCATCGTTCCGTTTTGGGGTTTTTCCCCCCACCCTGCCTGGGCATTCTCTCTAACTCTATCCAAAAGGCTATGTCACAAGAGATTAGCAACTTTGATCCTAAGTCTGGAATTCTTTAAGCTTGCTTGCATTTTTTTAAATTTATGTGTAGGTTTCTTTTGTTGAGCTGCCCACTGGCCTATGGGTAGGACGCAATTTTAAATCTATTATCTGTGTCTCAAGTACCTGCTTTGTAATCCAAGACCAGATCCCGATTAGCTTGTACCAGATGCCGTAATGATGTTTCTTGCTGGCTACAGTATCTCAGAGGTATTCCGTGGTTTTAATGACCTTGGGCAAGCCAGACAATCTGGTCCAGGCAGTGAATAATAAACTTGCTTTCTTTTCTGTCAACAGCTTAGCTTCTCATTTTTCTAGAAATCCGATGTTTTTCTCATTATGCACATTTAATTGCAGTCAGTGTTTCCTACTTGCTACAGTGGCGTTGTTCATTTGAATTCTGAGATTTTTGTTATCTCCCACAAGGCAGCCATATGTGCTTTTTTCTGAACACCAAGCCATGACGGGATTTATATTCTTGATACTTAGGTAACTGAGGTTCCCCTCCCCCCAAAAGTCAAGAGTTCACCTCTGGGCCGACAGCTGTATTAAAGAAACTCTCACTGCAGGAAGAAAACACAAAAGTCTTATGTTATACCAATTTTAAGGTAAAACTGACCTGCTTTAAGATCATTGTCTCTAAGCGTTGTTTTCAATTTTTGTGCGCAGGCCCCTGTGACCCTGAGTGCAGCGAGGTCGGCTGTGACGGGCCAGGCCCGGACCATTGCAGTGACTGCTTACACTATTACTACAAGCTGAAAAACAACACCAGGTAAGAACAGAGGCTGAGTCAGACCCACTCCCTACCCCCGCAGCATGCCCTGGGAGGGGGGGGGGGGTCCCATGGTCCCATGCCGTCTGCTTGAATAGCATCTGTGATGTTCAGTCCCGGGGACGCAAGCACTGGCCCACCACCTCCTGGTGTAATTCAAGCCAATAGTGAATCCCAGAACACAAAGTGCACCTGTAGGCCATCCAGCCCAAATGCCTCTTCTCCTATTTGGAAGGGTTGGGGGGAGGACTGACTGGTCTTCCCCTCTAGACCTTTCCATTCCGTGGATGGCTCATGCTACAGCTATGTTTGCTCTTCACGAAAATGCCAGCAGACAGGTGCTTTCCCGCAGTCCCCATTGTGCAAGCCCTTGATGTGGCAAAGGTGCTGGGTCCTGCTTCTCCTCACTGTTCCCCTCTGGGCACTGAGGAGGACCTGCTCGGACTCTAACTCTGAGCCCTTGGCTTCTGCCTCAAGCTGGGCAGAGTGGCGGCCCAGCAGAGGCCATGCCCTCCAGGCACCTCTCACAGTCCTGCCCCCTTCGCCCTCCTCCTTCAGGGAAAACTTACTGCAGGAGCGGACTTGCAGGGAATCCACACTTCAGCCATGCGGACACCCCCCGACATGTCCTAGTTCCTGTTTACGTCCACGCTGGAATTTAAATCTCCTTCAAGGGAGGCCCTTGGCTACCTCCGCACCTCTCATTATCGCCTAGGCCAGCAAAATGGCTGACTTTTGATTTGGGGCTCCAAAGATTTGTTGAAGTGCTGTCCTTTTTGGGCAAACGAGGAAGTTATTTTTTTAAGTTGATCATAACCAACAAGTATAAATATATATTAATTTAGACGATAGCATACAACCACTCCCACTAGCACACAGGATCCATAGGACAACACACAAAACCGGAAGTAATTCCCCATTAGCAGCCTCTGTGTAAAATCATGGTTGCCACCTAGCTTCCCTTCAACCCAATGCTACTACCTTCCTCTTGAGTCTCCATTTCTAACCCTCATCCCCTTTAAAGAGCTCGACCCGAACTGGAAGAGGATTTGGGCCGAGACGTGCACCCCACTTGGCATTGTGCGATTGCCTTGCTGCTTCAGCCCCCTACACGGGGGAAAAAGCTTCAACCCACAGGATTTGGCTCTTTGATTATGGTGTTACCATAATGGTTTCAAAAGGGTATTAAGACTGAGGACCGCTGTTGGGTGAGCGCTTCTAAGAGTACCGAGTCTCTGGTGACGCTGCCCTTCTTTCCTCTCGTTCCACATGCAGGATCTGTGTCTCCAGCTGCCCCCCTGGCCACTACCATGCCGACAAGAAGCGATGCAGAAAGTGTGCCCCCAACTGTGAGTCCTGCTTCGGGAGCCACGGCGACCAGTGTCTGTCCTGTAAATACGGATACTTCCTTAACGAAGAAATCAGCAGCTGTGTCACCCACTGCCCAGACGGCTCATTCCAGGACACCAGTGAGTAATTGCACTTCAGAGAGGAAACACAAGGTTTTCACCTGAATGACATTAGGAGGGAAATCCAGGTTAAATCAACAGGATCTAACCAATCTTTAAGAACATGTTAGAATTGTAAAATGAATTCATCACAACTTTTGTACAAGATGATTGATGTAAAAATGCTGGTCAGTGCCAGGACGTCCTCAAGCCCATCCCCAGATTCAGTGATTAGTCAGGAGGACCTGCAAGACTTAGGCTATCTGTCCTCACAAGCACATCGTTACGACTTTTTACAGCAAAAAGGCATGAAGGAAAGAAAATCAAGACGAGGTGTGTAGGACGAAGTCAGCAGAAAACAGCACAAGGGTCCAAGCGTTTTCTCCCAGGGAAGTCACACAGGGTGCATTTAAATCCCCAGCACCAACTTACTACAACACGTGTGACATGCAGTCTCCCAGGAAACCTCCACAGAGTCTCAGGGCCGTAATTGTGAAGACGCCCTCTACCTGACACACAACAAAGTTCCAGACTCCCAGAAGGAAAGGAGATGCGCAGTATAAACCATATTGTTTGTACAGTTTGAGCCGCTCTTATCAGTTAGGATGGTAGAGACCCTCCTGAAATCCGAGTTCCCAGATCCTAGCCACGAGCCAACTCCAGCAGCCTTTCAAAAGCTGGCAGCCAAGCCTTCTCTTTTTCTATACTCTAACCAAAGGAACCAGGCCTGTGGGGTATCAGGGTGTACTTCTCAAAGAGTTTAGGAAACCTGACTTCCAAGTGAATATGGAATAGACCCATGTCAAGGACTACTAATGAAGAGCCATCAATGAGGAAACCTACAAAGGGATGAATGGAGGCGAAGCCTACCAGGTATTATATAGACAGTCCACTAGCAAAGGCAAAATGAACTCTGTTTGCTGAGCTAGGGACAAAAACTAAGTAATTTCTGAGGAAGTAGAGTAGGGGGTGTCCTGAACTCACCTTGTCCCTCAGACACACTGAGGTAGAAGCTGCATTTGTACCACCAGCTCTGAAAATGACCGGAAGCCTGGCAGAGCAGACCTTCTCCAGTTAATTGGAGAGAGAAGGCCACCTCGAAAGAGGAGGGAGAATGGAGACCTGGGTAGAAACCAAACCCCTGGTGCCACTCACCCTACACACAGGAGGGACATCACAAGCATGAAGGAGCAAGAGAATCTGACCCCACACTAGGCACCCCCAGCATTGAGAAGATGGGTCGCCCTAAGGTGTAGCTTTAAAAAATAGCACATCTTAACTTCCATGGGACTCCGTTCCAGGAGAGCCTGAGGGCAATAGGAAACTGAGTCCCCGTCCTTAAAGCTCCCACATACTAAGTGACCCAGCCAAGGCAGCACAGAAGCAGCCTTTGAAAAGTGCCTGGGGTATACATGAAGGAGATGTAGTGGCTAATCTGTCCTGGAGGGGCAGGGATGTAGAGAATATTGCTCTAGAAACAAAAGCGCTGGTGGGTGCCTTCCTCTCCCCCTCCCCTAGCCCTAGGTAGCTGGATGTTGGCACAAAATGGCATTCATGCTATCTACTTGGCCATAGCACCATGTGCCCTTCCCCATCCACCCCAACTCAGCAGTCCTCCCTGCAAAGTGGCTCCTGCCTCACCAGACCCGCTTGGAGGGTGCCACTCCAAAATGACTCATGCCCTGGGTAGGGAGGAGATCAGCCCGCATGACAGCACCCTTGCATTTCCTGTTGTGGAGCCTCACAGCTGGCTGGGCAAGAAGCAAGCCCTGCCCTTCAGTGCACCTGGAGTGCTGGCCGAAGGGAAAACTGCAGAGAGCCAGGCTCCCCTCTGGCCCAACACACCTAGCCTGTGGCTGCTACAGACAGGCCTCTCGAGAGCATAGCGGGCAAACCCTACCCAGCGCACTCACAGCAGGCAGCGTGGATCATTGCAGCCGGCTGGACTGAAGGCAGCTGCAACTCAGCCACAACAGAGATGCAGCCCCCACAAAGGACACCCTTGTCTGATGACCAGGGAGGATTTCACTATAGGACACCACAAGACCACTTCTACACAGGCCACCACTTTCAGGACCAGGAGACATAGCTGACTGTCCTACCACTTTAAACACAGAGAGGGGAAAAAAAAAAAATGAGGAGACAGAGGAATATGTACCAAAGGGGGGGAAAGACAAAAATCACAGCAAAAGAGCTAAATGAGATGCAAGCAATATATCTGATAAGGAATTCAAAGTGATGACCACGGAGATACTTGAGAAAAGAGCAGAGGCTCTTAAAAAGAAAGAACCAGTCAGAGCTCAAGAATTTAACAACTGAAATAAAAATACACTAAATGGAATCAACAGATTAGAAGATGGAGAAGAACAGATCAGTGATATGGAAGACAGGGTAATTAGAAAACAACCAAGCTGAAAACAGAAAGAAAAAAGAATAAAAAATGAGAGTAGGTTAAGGGAACTCTGGCATCAATCAAGCATGACAACATGCACAATCGAGGGATCCCAGGAGGAGGAGAGAGAGAAAGGGGCAGAAAACTTCCCAACCTGGGAAAAACAGCAGACATCCAGGTCCGGTCCAGGCAGTACAAAAAGCCCCTAACCAGATGAATCCAATGAGGTCCATAGCAAGACACATAATAATTAAAATGGCAAAAAGTAATGATAATGAGAATTTTTAAAGCACCAAGAGGGAATTAAAAAGGCACACACAAGGGAAACTCCATAAGGCTATCCACTGAGAGCCCTAACAGAAACTTGGCAGGCCAAAGGGGCCGAGCATGCTATAGTCAAAGTGGTGAAATCAACAAAATAAAACTACCAACCAAGACTACTCTACCGAGCAAGGATATCATTTGAAACAAAGAGAAAATGCGTTCCTGGCAAAGAAAAGTTAAAGGAATCCATCAGCACTAAATCAGCTTTATAAGAAATGTTAAAGCAAATTATTTACGTGGAAAGAATAGGCCATTGCTATGGCCTATCATAAAATTATAAAAGGAAAATTATAACAAAAATTTATTAAGTAGAAGGAAGCATATAGTAAAGATAATAGATTAATCACTTATAAAGACATTGTGGAGTTTAAAACACAAAAGTAGTGAAATCAAGATCTATAAAAATTAGCCAAGGGAGAACAAAATAAAAAGATGTAAAATAAAACATCACCTACCTAAACCATGACAGGCATAGTAAATTTTAATAGTTTTAGAATATGTTTGAACTTAAGTGATCATCAACTTATTATATAGGCTGCTTTCCACATAAGATGTTATATTTGAATCAAATGGTAACCACAAATCAAAAACCTGTAATACACTCACACACACACAGAGAGAAATAGAGAAAGGAATCCAACCATATACAAAGGAAAACCATCAAACCAAAAGAGAGCAAGAGAAAAAGAAAGGAATTGAGAAGAACTACAAAAACAACCAGAATACAATTCACAAAAGGGCAAAAAATCCCTATGATAATTACTCTAAATGTAAACAGACTTGGGTGCCCGGGTGGCTCAGTCAGTTGAGCATCTGATTCTTGATTTCAGTTTAGGGCATAATCTCAGGGTCCTGGGTTTGAGCTCCATATTGGGCTCTACACTGAACATGGAACCTGGTTGAGGTTCTTTCTCTCCCTCTGCCCCTCTCCCCCGCTCACACTCTTCCTCTCTCTAAAATAAGTAAATAAATAAATAAATAAAAATAACAAATGTAAACAAACTAAATGCTCCAATTAAAAGACATATAGTGATTGAATAAGTAAGAAAACAATACCTGTCCAAATGCTGCTCGCAAGAGACTCACTTCAGTCCTAACGACACATACGGACTGAAAGTGAAGGTAGGAAAAAACATGAACTATGCAAATAGAAGTGGAAAAAAGAACAAAAACTCAAGATAGCAATACACATTATTTTGAAGTGTCCATGACACATTCTCTGGGATACATAACATCTTAGGCCATAAAATACTCACTGTATTTAAGAAGAATGAAATCCTATGAAACATGTTTCCCAACTTAAAATGAAAAAAAAAAAAAAACCCACATGGAAGTTAAACAGTATGCTACTAATTAACCAGTGGGTCAATGAAAAAACAAAAGACTTAATAAAAAAATGCATGGAGACAAATGAAAGCATGGTAGTCCCAAATCTTTGGGAATCAGCAACAGCAATTCTAAGAGGAAATTAACAGTGCTATAGGCCTACCTTCAGAAACAAAACTGTCAGATCAAGAACCTAACTCACACCTAAAGGAATTCAAAAAAGAAGAACAAAGTCCAAAGCTCGTAGAAGGAAATAATAAAGTCTAGAACAGATATAAACAAAATAGAAACCCAAAACACAAGAAAAGATCAATGACACCAAGACCCAGTTCTTTGAGAAGTTAAACAAAACTGATAAATCTTTAGCCTGACTTATCAAGAGAAAAAGAGAAGACTCAAATAAAATCAGCAATGAAGGAGGAGAAATAATATTACAGAAATACAAAGAATTGTAGGAGAATGTTGAAAAATGATCTATGGACAATATAGAAGAAATGGATAAATTCCCAGAAACATACAATTTCCAAAACTGAATTAGGAAGAAATAGACAATCTGAACAGACCAATTTCTAGTAATGAAATTAAATCAGCAACAAACAAAAGACATAAATCCAAACATAATTCAAAGACCAGATGTATTCATAGGTGAATTCTACAAAACATTTAATCAAGAGATAATAGCAATTCTTCTTAAGTGATTCCAAAAAATAGAAGAGAAAAGAAAACTTATAAATTAATCTACAAGGCCAGCATTACCTTGATCCCAGAACCAGACAGACACTATGTAAAAAAAAAAAAAAACAGACCAAGATCTCTGATGAACACAGATCCAAAAATCCTCAAAAAAAAAAAAAAAAACCACCAGCAAACCAAATCCAATAATACATTTTTAAAAAATAGTTTAGCACAATCAAATGGGATTTATTCCATAGAGGCAAGTGTGGTTCAGTATTCACAAATCAATATATCACCTAAATAAGCAGAAGGACAAAAAAAAACATATGGATTATCTCAACAGAAATAGAAAAAGCATATGACAAAATACCCGCTCATGTTAAAAAGTCTCATTAATGTCAGGTTAGAGGGACCATAACTCAACATAATAAAAGTCATAATAAAACCTATAGCTAATATCATACTCAGTGATGAAATTGAGAACTTTCCCCCTAACGTCAAAAACAAGACAAGGATGTCTATTCTTATCACTCTTATTCCACAATACTGGAAAACCTAGCTGCAGCAATCAGACAAGAAAAAGAAATAAAAGAATGTCCAATCCAGTAAGGAAAAATTTAAACTGTTACTACTTGCAAGTGACATGCTACTATACATAGAAAATGCTAACACCTTCACCAAAAAAATATTGGAACTGATAAATGAAATCAGTGAAGTTCAGGATATAAAGTTAATATACAAAAATATGTTGCATTTCTAAACACTAATAATGAGGTAGCAGAAAGAGAAAATTTGTAATTGCACCAAAAAGAATGAAATGCCTAGGAACAAATTTAATCAAGGAGATAAAAGACCTACATTCTGAAAACTATAAAACATTGATGAAAGGAATTGAAGAGGTCACAAACAGAAAGATATACTATGCTCATGAATTGGAAAAATACTGTTAAAATGTTCATTCTACCCAAAGTAATATACAGATTTATTGCAATCCTTATCAAAATACCAAGAGCATTTCCCATAGAAGAACAACAAATAATCCTAAAATGTGTACGGAATCACAAAAGACCCTGAATAGCCAAAGCAATCTTGAGAAAGAAGAACAAACCTGGAGGTATCCCAGTCCCAGATTTTGAGAGATACTACAAAGCTATGGTAATCAAAACTGCATGGTGTTGGTGCATGCGCACACGTGCACACACACACACACACACACACACACACAAAAGATATGTAGATCTCTGGAACAAGATAGAAACCACAGAAATAAACCAACATCTAGTTGGGCAGTTAATCTGTGACAAAGGAGGCATGAATATACAACAGGGAAAAGACAATCTCTCCATTAAATGATGCTGGAAAAACTGGACCACTTTCTTAACACCATATACAAAAGTAAACTCAAAATGGTTGAAAACCTAAATGTGAGACATGAAAGAAACCATAAAAATCCTAAAAGAAAACACAGGCAATAACCTCTTGCACATTGCCCTTAGCAGCAAATTTATGGATCTCTCTTCAGGCACAAGAAACAGCAGCAAAAACACACTATCTTAGGACTGCACCAAAATAAAAAGCTTTTTCATAGTAAAGGAAACCATCAACAAAATAAAAAGACAACCTAGTGAATAGGAGAAGATATTTGCAAATGATGCATCGGATGAGGGGTTAATATCTAAAATATATAAGAAACGTATATGAATCATTGCCAAAAATGCAATCAAATAAAAGAAGTGGGCAGAGGATCTGAATATTTTCCCAAAGAAGACATACAGGTGGCCAGCAAACATGTAAAAAGAGGTTCAGCACAACTGAGGGAAATGTAAATCAAAACCACAATGAGATATCACCTCACACCTTTTAGAATGATCAAGAATCAGTCCTTATCAAAAAACAAGTGCTGGTGAAGATATGGAGAAAAGAACCCTCGTGCACTGCAGTGGGGATGTAAAATTGGTGTAACCACTGTGGAAAACAGTATGGGGCTTCCTCAAAATATTAAAAACAGAAATACCATACAATCCAGTAATCCACTACTGTGTATTTGCCCAAAGAAAACAAAAAACTAATGTAAAAAGATCTGTGCACCCCTGTGTTTATTGCAGCATCATTTACAATAGCCAAGGTATGGAAGCAGCTCAAGTATTCATTGACAGACAAATAAAGAAGATATGGTGTATACACACACACACACACACACACACACACACACACACAAGAATATTATTCAGCCATAAAAAGGAATGATATCTTGCCATTTGCAACAACATGGATGGAGCAGAGAGTATAACGCTAAGCAAAATAGGACAGAGAAAGACAAATACCAAAGGATTTCACTCATGTGGAATTCAAAAAACAAAACAAATGAGCAAAGGAAAGAGAGAGATCAAGAAACAAACTCTAAATTATAGAGAACAAACTGATAGTGACCAGGGGTGGGGGGGAATGGACGAAATACGTGATGAGGATTAAGGAACACTTGTTAATGAGCGCTGGGTCACGTATGGAAGTGTCGAATCACTACATTGTGCATGTATATATGTGTATATTAACTACATTGGAATTAATTAAAAACATAAATTTGTTATCTGAGGGCAAAAATAAAGATATGGTAGATTATACAGTAGAATATTAGTCAGCCATAAAAGACAGTGAGATCTTAGAATTTGTGACAACATGGATGGACCTATAGGCTGTTATGCCAAGTGAAATACATCAAACAGAGAAAGACAAACACCATCTGATTTCACACGTGGACACTAAAAAACAAAACAAAGAATAAACAGACTTTTAAGCACAGAGACCTACTGGTGGTTGCCAGGGCAGGGATGGGTGGAGGGATGGGCAAAAGAGATAAAGGGGATTAGGAAGTATAGACTTCCAGTTACAGCATAAGTCACAGAGATGAAAAGTGCAGCCCAGCGATATAGTCAAAAACACTAATAACTTTATGGTGACACATACGGCTTATCATGGTAAACCCTGAGTCGTATATAGAATTGTCAAATCAATATATTCTATATCTGCAACTAACATAACACTGTATATGTTAATTCTACTTCAATTTAAAAAAATTTCCTACATGGCAATACCAGTAGAATTGAGGGGACAGGGAGGTAATCTTTTCAAACAAATCATTTGCAACGTTACCTACCAAACCAAACTCTGTAAATCAACGTGTAACTTGAAAACATTTGGGCCCTAAGCCATCGTCATTAGGAAACAGACAAAGGTACATTCCCTGGAGAATTAAGTGGTCCTTGGGCACGCCTACCTGTTAGTGTCCTGGTATGGCCCTGAAAAGGGCTGCAGGTGTCTTTTGCTTTATTTCTGAGTTCTTGGTAATTTGTCCTCACAGTTGTGTCACACATGGCGACATGATGCCCCTGCCATTTCCTGCTTCTGCACAGCCTAAGAAAGATGACCCAAGCTTAAATGACCAAGAGTTGTTTTTATGAAATCAGGCAAGAATTTTGAGGTGGAATCTGTTGCTTCTTAAGAGGTCAGAGTGCCTTTATTCAAGGTCAGGCATTTTTCCACGAAGCAGATAGGGTCTCTCAACTTACCCTACACAACAGTGGATAGAGATTTCCTCGTATTCTCCCCTCCCCCCACCAGATTTGGAACATAAGCTTACAACCTGATAGAGAAAGGAAAACTAAGAGGAGGGGGAGCCTGTGGGATCCACAGAAATAAACAAACAAGAAATAAACAAAAAATTCCAAATTCTGTCAAGAAGACTGAGCCTTGGGAAAGAAATTTGGTTCTAGAGGACACAGAATAGGATCAAGATAAAAGTGTTGATTGCCTTCCCAGGGCCTGGGAGGTATGTAATTAGGGAAGGCTGTTCAAACAATTTTGCCGCTATGAGTGGTCTCTGCATCGGTCTCCTTTTGTGTAATTGACTTTTGTTATATTTTCCTCCTATAATGAGTGTGTTTACATAAAACAGTGATCAGGAGTCATAATAATGACTCATAATAATTATTGCTGACACATTTACAGTGTTTTCAAGTTCACATAGTTCTCGAGACATTTCATTAACCCCCTCAAGACAAGCTGAGAGGTCGGCCTCATTGTAATATTTAGCAAATGGGCGAACAGAGACCCTGAGCTTGTCCACCAGAAATGCTAAAAACAGAATTCACATCTAGGTTGATGCAGTGATGGAAAATGTGAAGACTACCAGAAGATTGTGTTTCATGGCACGGGGCTCAGAGTTGAGAAAGACGGGGTGGACCTCCGGGGGTCCCTCTAAGAATCCACTGAAGCAGTGTTTCTCTGTGGAACCTTGAGGAACAAACATCAACATTTAAAGAGTAGATGGAGGAAAAGAATCTTAGGAACAAAGCTGCCTTCAACCCTCCATCTACATGTGGTTATATCCACTTGCATCTCAGAGAAGGAATCAAGTCTCCAGAAAACTTCTGCCTCAAGTTAAAGGTCTTAACTCAGTGTAGCAGATCACCATGTTTCACTATAGAATAAAAATGCATTTGCCATGTTTTTCCAATGGGGCTCTGTCTTTGGTGTTAAACAGGAAAGCCACATTTGTAGTATATTTGTTTAATCAAATATATTTCTATTCTCCAGAATATAGATACGTCTGAACTATAGCAGTGTATCAGTGTCCCAGCCACCAAAAAGTACAAGACATTCTTCAGGATTACACAAGAAATAAATCATCAACCCTTACCCTGCAATTCTAAATGTAGATTCCCTTTGCCTATATTTCATCAGAGTAGTTCTGAAAGCTGGGAGAATGGGGGGGAGTCTACCTTTCCATTCTATGGCCACAAACATTACTTTTCTACCCTTCTATACTGGTGTTCTTCCAGTGTCTTTCATCAGTACAGTCTTCATTGTCAGAAGTCAGGATACCCTGCTTGGGAAAGAGAAAAAGAAGAGGGGGAAATGCCGATACACTATTCATCTAAGTAAAGGGGCTGGAGGTTTCTTGGCTGCCAAATGGTAGAGATCGCCAGTATTTCCCAGCACTGCGGTTCCTACCTCTGTTTGCTTGGCCCAGAAGTGATAGCAAATGCTGAGGGTAGGGCTCTTCCTGAACTTTTCTGCTCAAGGCCATGTGCGTGCACATTAGCAAACTTCCGAACATCTCTGTCTCCTCTTATGGACTCCATTTGACCAACTGGTTTATAATCTTGTCACTTTTGTGTGTCTCTGTGTGTGTGTGTGTTTTTCAGAGAAAAATCTTTGCCGGAAATGCAGTGAAAATTGCAAGACATGTACGGAATTCCACAACTGCACAGAATGCAGGGATGGGTTAAGGTAAGAGAGCAAAGGATCTTGTCAAGTCCCACAGCCCAAGGAGTTTCTCGGTATCAGTAAGATAAATTATGTAAATAAATAATCCTCTTGCCATCACCCTTGGTTTGACTCCCAAACACTTGATTGCTACTGGCATTATCTTAACAGTCTGTGTGAAAAATTGGATGCCATCTAGGCTAAGGAAGGTTTATAAACCAAATAAAATCCTCTTCAGAAAAGATGGCTCAGATACAACTAAATAAAAATGGCTATTTGAGAGGCTGTCTTCGTGATTGTTGACCGGCAGTGCGCCCATCAAGGATTACTTTGTCAGTAATACCGATGAGTTATATTTAATCCTCCCGATTCATTCCTTTGATGGTCGGAAACTATTCCCTTATCTTTATTATTTCTCTCCATATAGCCAATCATTCTCTTATCTTAAGTACTGCAGGCTTGGTTCCATTATGCTCCGGTATGCACGCAGATTTAATACCTGGAGATGTTTTTCTTGACTGGATAACTTGCTCATTGCTAAAGCCAGATAGCGGATAGATTCTGCAAGAGAACAGACAGACAGCTCAAATGCACTGGGTGGCCTCTTGATATCCAAAGAGAAGGTCAGACCATCCTCCGTTGGGTGAGGGGTAGGACTCTGAGTTTATAGGGAACGAGACACCTGCCGCCCTGGGTCTCTTCTAAGTGTTGAGAATTCCACCTTGATTGGAGAAGTGAACTGGGCAGGCTCCAAGCAGGTGATTCTTTACAGTAATAAATATCAGAACATCATTTTTATTTAGATTATCTGTGGCCATTTTTTTTTCCATAAATGCATTCAGTATTTATTTGATTTCCTTTCATCTCAAGACTTTCAGTCTCAGGATGCCTGGGTGGCTCCGTGGGTTAGGTGTCCGACGTCAGTTCAGGTCATGATCTCACAGCTTGTCAGTTTTAGCCCCGCATTGGGCTCTGTGCTGACAGGTTGCAGCTCAGAGCCTGGAGCCTGCTTCCAATTCTGTCTCCATCTCTTTGCCCCTCCCCTGTTCCAACTCACGTGCTCTCTCTCTCTCTCAAATATAAAATAAAAACATTAAAAAAATTTTTTTAGGGTCGCCTGGGTGGCTCAGTTGAGCATCAGACTTCAGCTCAGGTCATGATCTCACGGTTCATGGGTTCAAGCCCAGTGTCAGGCTCTGTGCTGACAGTTCAGAGCCTGGAGCCTGCTTCAGATTCTGTATCTCCCTCTCTCCCTTCCCCTCCCCTGCTTGTGCACTGTCTCTCTCTCAAAAGTAAATAAACATTTAAAAAAATTGTTTTTTTAATTTTTTAAAAAGGACTTTGTCTTAATAAATACCTGTAGAGTTGGCCCCCTAATATTTGGAGAAAGAGCAAACTGGTATAATAAAAAGGAGGGAAGATGATGGATGTAGGCTCCATCCCTGCTATTAATCAGCTATGCGATCCTGGTCAAGTCACTTGGGCACTCTGAACTTCAGTTTTCTCCTCTATAAAATGAGATAATAACCCCTCATTGCTAGATTATGATAGGATTGTGATAACATTTACAAAGTACCTATTTCCATATGAGACACATACATGGTCCATGAAAAATAAAAGGTTAACGATTACTTTCTATACAGGCACCCGAGTAGCTCAGTAGATTAAGTGTCCAACTTTGGCCCAGGTCATACTCTCATGGCTGGTGAGTTCCAGCCCGGTGTCAGGCTCTGTGCTGACAGCTCAGAGCCTGGAGCCTACTTGGGATTTTATTTCTCTGTGTCTCTCTCTGCCCCTTCCCTGCTCATGCTCTGTTTCTCTCTGTCTCACTAAAAAATAAATAATAAAGATCAGTTTCTAGACAGCTGACCCCTGCACAACCCAGGGGTTAGGGCACCAGCCCTGTGCAGTTGAAAATCACATATAACTTTTAACTCCTTCACTTACTTTTTTTTTGTAAAGTTTATTTATGTTGAGAGAGCAGGGGAGGAACAGAGAAAGAGCGGAGGGAGGGGAGAGAGAAAGAGAGAGAGAGAGAGAGAGAGAGAGAGAGAGAGAATCCCAAGCAAGCTCTGCTCTATCAGCGTGGAGCCAGACACAGGGCTCGATCTCATCCATCATCAGATCATGACCTGAGCCAAAATCAAAAGTTGGACACTTACTGATTGGGCCACCCAGGTACCCTCCGCCTTAACTTAGTCTTAACTACATAACTCTAGTAGCCTACTGTCGGCCAGAAGCCTCACAAATAACAGTCAACTAACACACATTTTGTGTTCTATGTATTATATACTACTCTTACAAAAAGTAAGCCTAGAGGAAAGAAAATGTTAAGAAAACTTTAAGGTAAATACATTTATAGTACTGTATTTATCCAAAAAAAAATCCACTTCTAAGTGGATTCAAACCTATTTTCAAGAGTCAACTGTCTTTCTTTGGGACCATTTTACAGAGTTTGAACCCAGCACTCTCCAACAGAAATAGGAGAGCCATATGTGTTCATTTTAAATACGCCAGTAGCCACATTAAAAGAAGCAAAAGGATACATTGGCTGAAAGTTAAAAAAAATATATTAACTCAATATATCCAAAATATTATCATTTCAACATGTAATCAGTATGAAAGACTCCGAGAGAGCCTTTACATTCTTTTTCATTGTTATACCAAATCTTCAAATCTGGTGTGCATTTTACCCCTAAAGCATGTCATGCATCTCAATATGGACAGTGATTGTTTTTCTTTAGGAGCAATACTAGATTTGTGTTTAGATTTTACAAAATTTACTCTAAGATTTTATGTAGCCACGTTGTTCCAGACTTAACGACTTCGCCAATAACTGAACCGAGTCCCAATTTGTGAAATGGAGACTGAAATTAACTAACGCTGAATAACATTTAGAATTCCAGCCGTTGGCCACACGAGCCACTTGTCAAGTGCTCAGGGGCCCCGGGTGCTAAAAAGCACGGGGACCCGCGCAGTTCTGAGCTAGCCGGTTCATCGCGGGAAGACCCCAGGCGTTCACAGCGCCGGTTGGTTAGCTCTGCCGCCACCACCCAACGTTAGAAGCTGCAAACGGCTTCGGGACACGCGGTGACTGCTGTCCGTTGCATGACCCATTTAAGTACATTTCTTCCTCACACGGGGAAGCCCCTGTCTCATGCTGAATAAATGCCAACCTTACAAGGAATGTCCTTGATTAGAAAAACCGGGCTTTTTTTTTTTTTAAACTTTGATACGTTTTTTTGGTGGTCCTCTTTCGTCCCACCAAAGGATCCGTCAGATGCAACGTCCTTTTTGACCCAGTTCTCCAGAAAGGGACGTTATTTCCTATTACTGGCTTTTAAAAACTTCTCTCCCCGGCCAGTAAGATCTGAATGGGCGTCCACTTTCAGTTCCGCCGCCCGCTGTCTCCTTGAACCTGCCTGCCTTTCCCTCATAGGCTTTAAGGGTCTGGCATTTCGCCTCAAGAGACCTGTAAATTTTTCAATCATGGCTAAGCAACAAACACAGAAAAAGACCTATGCATAAAGTACTGGAAGGAAGCGGATTAAAATGTTAACAGGACTGTCTAGGATCCTTTTTTAAATCTGTATTTGTTCTTTCCAAATTTATTAAGCATAGGGAAAAACAAATTTTACTTGCTCAAGTGAGTACGATACAAATACAAAGCACAGTGAAGTAAGATGTGAACTGGAGAATATAAAGAGTCTAAGGATAAAACCCATCTGACCCTGTTGCTTAGATACCCATCTTCTAGTACCTTCTATTTGGTTACATAGCATTTCAAACCCTAATGTATAGTTCTAATCACTATTCAGTGAGCAATATCAGCATATTAAATGTCGTAAATTGTGTTTTAAGAACCAACTTATAGACTATGGAAACTCATAATTGATAGAAATTAGAAGGGAGAAAAAGACATGCATTCCTCATTCAACATTCTGGCAATTTAACAGACTCTAAGAGTGCTAAGTAGAGAAAATACAGTACAGATAACACCTGGAAGCAATAACGTAACTAAGGAAAGTTGGGGTGTTTGGGGAATCTGCGGTATTGGGAGGTCATTTTACTAAATTATTCGTTAGAATTTAAATCAAGAAATAGAGGCAAAGTATACTCAGATTGTCTTGTTTTGATGAGAACCAGTAGAAGGACTAAAAACTCCGAAACAGATACAAAAACAGCTACTCCTGGGAGTGTGGGCTGGCCAGAGATCACCCGGCCCTTTAATTCAGTTGTAACTCATCATACCATCAGCGCAGAGCCCGACGCGGGGCTCAGACTCCCGAACTGTGAGATCCTGACCTGAGCTGAAATCCAGAGTCGGATGCTTACCTGACGAAGCCACCCAGGCGCCCCTACAAAACAATTTTTGAATTTATTATATAGTAGGCCTGGGTCGTGGAGCTGTCAGACCGATCCCCAGGCAATGAGTTTTGTCTGTAAAATGCTGTTAAGAATATCCAGGTTGTACGCTGTGGAGCAAAGAAGGAATGCGTCAGCCAGTCTAACGATTCAGAAAAAAATGTCCACAGAACTTACAGTACATGTAGAGGCCACAGACATCCGTACAGGCATGGGGGGAGCAGGGGCAAGCAGGGTACAGGCTATGTCCCCTGCTTTGAAGCTTTGCCAAACCACTGGAATCGGCAGGGCGGGGGGGGGGGGGACTGTACTTGTTGTATACAGACCCCAAAAGTCTACCTCGGTGCCTTGATCACAGCACATGTGTCTATCTCTCCAGCCTGCAGGGATCGCGGTGTTCCATCACCTGTGAGGACGGGCAGTACTTCAATGGCCAGGACTGTCAGCCCTGCCACCGCTTCTGCGCCACCTGTGCTGGTACCTTGTCCCCCGGCCTTTCTGTCCTCTCCTCTGGCTCTGGTTTGACTCTTGCCCATTTGTTCTTAGCCAACACCCACTGCGTATCTTTAAAGAGATTTGATGTTTTTGGCAAATGGTTGTGTTTAATTTCCATTTAAAACGGGTGCGATTTTTTTCCCCAAAGAACGTAAGAAAATGCAACTGTTAAATTGTAACTCTGAAAATTACAACATGTCAATGCCGTTTTCACACACTATGCAAGAAGCAGCCTCTTCTGAGGTTTTGTTTTTGTTGCTGCCTTTGTCTTGCTTTTCAGGGGCGGGTGCCACCGGGTGTATTAACTGCACTGAGGGCTACTTCATGGAGGAGGGCAGGTGCGTGCAGACCTGCAGCATCAGCTATTACTTCGACCACTCTTCAGAGAACGGATACAAATCCTGCAAAAAGTAAGCGGATGCACCCCCTTCAGCCCTAGCGCTCAGTTCCTGGAGGCCTCATTTGACCACCTCCACACATAATACGAAACAGAATTATTTAACAAAGTAAGATCCCGACATTGACCTATGAACACTGCCCCACAGCTTTACCCCAACTTGTATTTAATATTTTTTTTGTTTTGGTCTCATAAGCACTTAAAACCTTTAAGGTAATAGTTCTGTTCCAAGTACATGCATCCTTCCATTTAAAATCACACCGTCTGAGGCACGTGGGTGGCTCAGTCACTAAGCATCTGACTTTGGCTCAGGTCATGATCTCATGGTTCATGAGTTTGAGCCCCACGTCAGGTGAGCACGAACTCCACTTTGGGTGGGCCCCCTTACCTCTCTTTTTCTGCCCCTCCTGGAATTCTCTCTCCCCCCCATCCCTCACTCAACTTGCGCCTTCTCTCTCAAAACAATAAATAAGAAAATCACACAATCTACCTGGCTAGGCTTTCTTTAATGTTGTCAGACATAGCAGTTACAGTAAGAAAAGGAGTCTGTGTCATGGTCAAAGTTTAAAATGTTATTAAAAGTTAGGGCACCTGGGTGGCTCAGTCACTTAAGCGTCCATCTTCAGCCTAAGTGATGATCTTGCTGTTCCTGAGTTTGAGCCCCTCGTCAGGCTCTGTGCTGACAGCCCAGAACCTAGAGTCTGTTTTGATTCTGTGTCTGCCTCTCTCTCTGCCCCTTCCCCATTCACACTTGGTGTCTCTCTCTCTCTCTCTCTCTCTCTCAAAAATAAACATGAAAAAAAATTAAAACATCATTGAGAGGTTGATGGCTAACATCTTTTCTTGTACCCAACGTGTGAAAGGATGATAAATTATACATCTTCCCCCTAGATGCGATCCCAGCTGCCTGACGTGCAGTGGCCCGGGCTTCAAGAACTGCACAAGCTGCCCCGGCGGGTATCTCTTAGACCTCGGGACGTGTCAGATGGGAGCCATCTGCAAGGATGGTGAGTACACACTGCTCATTTTGGTCCTCTGAGCTAGGGGTCATCTTTTTATGTTGAGATCTAATTACATTTCCACTTAAAGAAACTACAAGCATGAGTCAGAACATGCCCAATATCTTGCTGGCATTCATTCATCTTGAACTCCCACCTTCAGTGGGTTTGGGTTTCAGCTCATTTCCTTTAGTTAAAAGGAGAAGTCACCTATGGTTCTACTGGCCAGAACGGTACCAGTTAGATTTCTTTTTTTTTCAAATTAGCGAACTTTGTTTTTCTATTTTAGAGTTTTAGGGTTCACAGCAAAATTAAGCAGAAAGTACAAAGAGATCCGATACATACCCTGACTCACACAACACACACACACACACACACACACACACACCCAATCCCCACCATTACATTAGCCTCCTCTACCAGAGTGGTTACATTTGTTATAACCGATGAACTTTCATTGACGTACCATTATCACCCAAAGTCCATAGTTGCCATTAGGGTTCATTCTTGGTGTTGTACATTCTAGGAGTTTGGACAACTCGATAAGGACATGTATCCACCATTATAGGACCGCACGGGATACCCTCACTGCCCTAAAAATCCACTGCACTCTGCCTCTCCCTCCCTCCCTCCCTCCCCCCTGGAATCTACTCATCGGTTTTACTGTCCATAGATTTACCTTTTCCAGAATGTCATATAGTTGGACTATAATATGCAATCTTTTACAAGTAGTTTTTTCATGTATTTCTTGCCCATCTTCTGCCACATGTGCTTTTGATTCTATTTTTTAAACACCATGTATATGGAGGTTTCTGCATTTTGTACTAAGCATTAGACATAAACATGATCCTGTGTTTTTACAAAGTCCTCAGCCACTTCAGTTTTAATGACAGCATAAAACTCTATCCTGGGACGATGCCAGTGTATTGCCTTTCCTTTTATTTGGATCATTTAAATTTTTGATACGTGAGTAACAATCAGATGGTATCTGAATACTTCATTAAGCCAGTGGGGTAAGGAGTTAATGATAGAACCAAGTGTGGAACTTCAGACTTCTAAATGTTGGTTCATTTTTCTTCTCTTTGCACATGTGGTTCTCAACCAAAATGCCAGGACCGCACACCTTCTCCAAAGATTCATAGTAAATTGGATTTGGAGTGTGGTCTAAGCATGGATATTTTTAGAAGCTTCTCAAGTGTTTCTAACATGCAGCCAGGTTTGGGAATCTTGCTATTCCATTCCCCCTGACAACTTGACAAATGTCAGGTCCTCTCCGTTTTCTAGCCTCAGTTTCCCCATTTATAAATGAAGAACTTTAAATTGTTCTAACTTTAGCATTTTGTGAGCTTCAACTTCGTATAATTCACACAGAGGGAGCCCTAAAATTAGAGCCTAAACTTTATGCAGACATGCATCTCAATGACATAGAAAGCATTGTGAACCATTGTTATTTTTAAATATCTGTGGGTTGTTATGAAAACAGAAAAATAAAATTTACAATGATGCATTGGGAACAGCCTTCCCAGACAAGAGCACTTCCCTGGGTTTACTATTTACCTTCCTTGGACCGGGCCCTATTCTAGAAATTTCACAAGCGGTACAACAGTTGTACCAAGAGGTACAACATTGGGAGAATGCGGATTCAGAAATCAGAATACTGTCATTCATTCCGGGGCTCCAGATCTTCGGGCAAGTGCTAAACTTCTCACTTCCCTCATCTGTAAACATAAGGCGGCTAATACTATTGACCTTGTATGGTTATTCTAAAACTTCATATTAGGAATTTCAAGAAGATGTTAAAAAGAATGGGGAGCACGATGGCGCCTAGAACATAATTGACAGTCTCATTTCCACGGCGCATCATAGGCGACTTTGTGTCTTCATAGCTTTTTGACTACAGGATGGGTCCAGCAGTGACAGGCCAGACCCACTCAGGCTCTGTGTTCTCACCACACAACACAGGCACAGAGGGTTGGGGTGAGGGCACCCCAGGGACTGGATAAGTATCACTTTTTACTTAAAACATGGCTCCCCGATAGCTGGATGTGACCAAATTTTTTATGTTAGTAACAGAAAACAGAGGAAGACCCACGGTCACTTGCAATTTTCACCTGAAGCACTTGGTACCAGGCATTGCCACATTTGTGATGCTTTAACTGCCTTCTCTAAACCATGGTAAACACGGGATACGTTCTGCTAAATGGCACTTTGGTAGGAGTGGGGTGTCAGGATGGTAGGCAAGAGTAGAAAGTGAAGAACCATCATTTACAAGGAGTCCATTTTCAGGTCAGCTAAATAATGAGGTCACTGGTGGCTCACCAGGCTTTTCAAATCACATAGCAATTGCATTTAGGGATTTGTGATTTATTCCCTCTCAACTGTCCTATTTCAATGATTCTAAGACATACTTTTTTTTTTTTTTTTTTTTTTACATTTTAACATCTGAAATCAGATGCATCTTATAATTTATGGCAGCTTACAACTACTGTTGACCAGTAGGTTGATGTGACATAGTTGTCGTTGCCTGTGACTTAGTTATAGTGATGTCTAGTCAACTGAGTGAGGTACGTGATTACTACGTGTTGTGTTGACATTAATGGGAGTTCCAAAGCGCCTCAAAAAAATGAAATGATTTTTTAATATTCAAAGGAAGAGTTTTTGCCAAAAGCACAGAAACACAACAGCATAGTTATATAACTAATATTTAACATTTAACTCATAACAGCATATATAACTAATATTTAACCAAAAATTCAAGGATATAATTAATATTCTAATTGGTGAGAATGTAATAAGCATGTTTCTTCTTAGTAATTTACTTAAAATAGTGGTGCATCTTAAATCGAGTGTCTTAGATTCAGTGAAATATCGTATGAATGGCTTGTATACTCTCTGCTCTAGGTAATTCTGAGAAGAAACATTCCTTGCTTATGTTATTATTGATTTCTAATTTATTCTTTTTTCTAATCTTTTTTTTCCCCTTTCATAAATGGATACCAATCACATTTACCATTGGACTGCAATCTCTCTCCTTGAAAAACAATGGTGTTGACTGAAATCACTTTGAGTGGACCAAATTTCCTCCTTGTTGACTGTTCCTCCATGATCTCTTCCACTCCCCCAATCTGCCTCTCTGGCCAATCACAACCTTCTTCCATGTGTGCATCATGCTGCTCTCGTCCTCAACTCCCCCTCTGTCTTGCTGACTTCCTGGAAAAGCAACGGAAGAATCCTGGGCCGAAGGAGGCTTCTGTATGCTAGTGAAAAAGAACAATCTATGCCAACGGAAGGTTCTTCAACAACTTTGCTGCAAAACATGTACATTCCAAGGCTGAGCTGCGATCCTAGATTTCTTTGTTCCTGTAGACTTATAGATTACTCCATATTATTATTAAAAAGGAAAAAAAAGCAAAAAAAAAAAAAAAAGCAAGCCACCTCTCTCTTTTTTGCTCTCTTTTTCTCTCTCTCTCAAATTTGTGCAGGGAGATGGTGAACTGTTTTGTCAGAATTTAAATGGAAAAAAAAAATAAACCTACAACAAGCCTACCTTTTATAACTGGGTGTTTAGTGCTAAACAGCCAGAACCACAGAGACAGTATTGTATGACCAAAGCATTTGATGCCAAAATTTGACGTTAAAGTAATGATTTGATTTCCTGCCCTGGTTTTGAAGGTCCTTTTTCTTTTTTTTTTTTTTTTTTTTTTTTTTTTTACCCTTTACATTTACTTGCTTGTTTCCCCTTTGAGATGCCTAAAAATACCTTTCAAAAACATCACAAGAGCAGACATAGATCAAAATCAAAGAGAAAGCTCTTGCATCTGTCATTTTTCATGCTTGAGTCCACTGTGGGGGGAAATGGCAAAAAACTGGACCTAAGGGCATTCAGAACGTCCCTCGGAGTTGCGTTCAGTGTCATTTTGTCTCAGTTTTTCACAGTTGAACATTGATACTTTTCCACACGTAATTTACTCCATGCATTATGTGCTGGTTTTAGGCGTTTGACTCACTTGATAAGTCTGCTCCACTGGTTTCATCACATAGACTTGCTGCTACTGGCCTTCCATTGCAGACTGGGTTGTTTTACACATAGCTGGTCAAATGGGATCACTCTCAATCAGACTGGTGGTGGACAGAAAGCAAAGTTACACAAAATGCCTGAGACTGATCCAGCTCCCCTGAAACCTGGAGTGTTCACTTTGTGGGCCCCTGCACAAGCTCTTGGTGCTATCTGGCCATAATCCCCATAGCATTTTTTTTTTAAGGCCATCAGAAATTCCATTTGTTGTGATGGGAAGCATTTGGGATAGGATGCAGGAAATGTCATCCTGGAGTCCAAGTTTCTAAAAGGTCCTGTATTTTGTAAGAAATGGAATTATTTAAATAATATTTAAGCTCGTGCCCAAGTTGGCTGGGCAGTGTTTTTCAATGGTGCTTATTAGAAGTTTTATCATTTTGTCATTTTAAATAAAACTGGAAATTGAATATGGGTGGCATGATTGTACCCTCCTGATTCTGTTATTTCCCATTCCTCTGTCCCTCTTATAACTGTGCTATGATACATCTGTCCACTGGATGTCAATGAGATCATCTGTTTTCTTGGAAATCTTCTCACCGGTTTTCTACAACTCCTGAACACATCCTGGAATCTAGCAGACCCAATTTTGTGAAAACTATTTTGGATCAGTGGTTAGAAATGATGCCGGATAGATCTTTTCTACCAATTCTGAGTTTCTCTGTTTAAGGGAGGATAGACTCCTATCAAGTTTCTTCATTTTTCACATCAAAGCCCCATTGGTGACCTCATTTGCTTTAGGAGTGACCAGCTATCTTGCAGGCTTTATGCTTTTGACAGCCTCACTTCCAAGATCTCACGAGCCTCACAGCTGAGAACAGGGATGATATCGATATAGATTATTTGAAGAAGGAGCTGGGAAGTGAATGCAGAAGGTCCCCACCCAAACAACAAACGAGTAAAAAGCCAACCTTGAAAATATTCATTCCTAGACATCAAAGTCATCATCTGACCATAAGTGGTTAATTATAGTCTAATGATTTTAATAGCATTGTGGTGATAACTGAGTCACATAGTGATTCATAAGTAAGTAGAGAATCCACTGATTTTGCCAACCAACTTTCATTTTCCTAACAGTGCAGGTCCTTCTGACCTGAAGAAAATAAGTCAACCTGGGGTATGGCGTAGAGTCTTCCATTTAAAGGCACAGCCTCTAAATGGGCAAATGTAAGTGCAAGCCTAAAGCAAGATCAGGCATATGGCAAAACCAGATTTGCCTGCAAAGGAATCCATTTTACTGAACCAGCCCATACTATTTGAGGCACAAAGTTACTATGATAGGAAAGAAAAACCAGGTCTGTATTCGTAGACAAATAAGCATCAAAATGACAGCCAAATTCACTGGGGTCCACCATTGTGTGTTCCATTTCCCACCAACCATGCAGGCGCACATCATGGAAATACTGGTTTAACTACTAATGTGTTACTGCCTCATTTATCTACAGAATATTATTAACTAGAACATAATGCTTTCAAAGTTTAAGTTAATGTTATATATTATGTATAAATATATATATTCATAATGAGATATATGGAATGGATAGTACAAAGTTTGGAGACTTAACAAATGCTCTAACCTTCTAGAGAGAAAAGTCCTATCTTCTGTTTTCTTTTGTCTTTTTATTTTTAATTAGTGATCCACTGTTAAATCCAAATCCACTTTTACTGAAAAATACTGTACATGTGTAAAATGTTCAGTTGTTTTTTTGTAAAATATAGTAGAATGGTTGTAATTGATGCTGGCCCAAATCAATGTTATTCCATATTTTATTTTTTCTATTAAATTAACCTAAGTTCCTGTTTATCTGATCTGTTCATACCCACGTGTAAATATCTCTGAAGGGTGAGATGAGAAACTTCTGTTTCCACATAGAACCTGAATATAAAAGATGGAAGTGAATGGACCATCTAAAAGTCAGAAAAGAAAGGGTAAGCAGGGGATGGAGTTGAAAAGGAGAGACAAAGTAACAACAGTATAAGAAAGGAAGAGATTAGACTTGGTCCTGAGTGGATGTTAAATCCCATTTTTAGAAAGCCAGTTGGGGGAGGTGGTGAACTATACGATCTTGGTGTGCTTTTTAGCCGACTGTGGGCCATCTAGGCACGCTCTTTCCCTGGGCTTCCCCTGGGGTGTGGACTACTGCACACACTCACCAGTGTGTATATGAAGGGGTCAGGACCCAGGGCTAGGCACAGGTAGGTGGGGAATCTGAAACTTTGAAAAGGGAGAAGGCCTGACTCGATTTTCTGATATTCTATGTAAACTTGACAGTGGCTGGAGTCCTGGAAGCCTAGAAGATAACTTAGTCTAAAATACATCTCCAGTACATGCCACAGGGGGAACTATCATGGATTACAGGTCTTCATGAACCCTCCTGGAGATGTAGACACTTGCTTTGAAATTTCAATGCCCTGGCTTTGGGGAAGAGAAAGGAGACATCAGTGAAAACAACATCCAAAGTGAGCTCCAATTAGGTTTAATGATCTAGGGATACAAAACAGTGTAAGAGAAAGCCTCTCCGCTGTCATGAAATCCCGTGATGGGAATGGTGGGGTGATAGGAGGGAATGAATTTTATTGAACACTTAACTACGTACCGCCCAGGGTAGGAATATAAAGTGCATACTCATGTAAGTTTTCTTAACTCTCACAAAAACCTCTCAAGCAGAGGTATGTCCTGTTTACACATTATCATTATACCTTATGTTTATGAACAAGAAAGCTGAGACCAATGGGCTTGAAGTAAACTGGGGTACCTTAACCGGACAAAACAATCAAAATAAAATTTAACAGTGAGACAGTATTCAGTAGTGAACTCTAAATCTCAAACAAATGGGACACTGAGTTACTAAGTTCAGACAGGCAGAAACTCCTTTGAATTGAACTGATCAGGGCGAATTTCCTAGTGTCAGTGGAACTCGCATTGGTTCTTGGGAGCCATGCCTGAGGCTTAGCTGGGCAGCAAGAACGTGATCAGCCAACTTGCTCTGGTAAGAGATGGTTCAGGGAAGCAAGTCACCTATTTTAATGGCTTCATCTAATTGCTATATTTCTCCAAAGAACAGTAATCCAACATTTGATGGGTTAGTCAGGAAGGATCTACACCTCTACGCTTTCCACAAGATAGGTCGTGTGCCCATCCTCAACCACCACACCTGTGGCAGACCTTGCTAATCACCAGGATGCATCTGGGAATTGATCAAACTTGCATCGCCTTTCACCCCGGTGTTAGGGGGACTTACGATGCTGTTGATCCCTCCTGTCAGACTCCTTGTTTACCACCCAACTGTCTACTCTTCACTTTGAGGCACCAGCCAGCTGAGTGTGACTAAAATATAAGTAGGCATGTATTATTAACTCCTTTCACCCCATCATTCCGTTTCATGCAAAGATCAATGACAGATGGTAGTTTGATGGATACGGAGAAAATCGGAGGCAACATTAAACAATGGCCTGACCAGCTTAACGCTCTGTCCTTCCATTCTCTAATACAAAATGGTAGAGAAGTGCATTCACCAAAAGCAAAAAAAACAAAAACAAAACAACAACAACAACAACAAAAAAAACCCAAAATGGTAGAGGGGACTCCAAGGCCAGCTACAGCTTGACCTCACCTGGCCTGAGGTGGGCCCTGGGCCCCAAATCAGTGTATGTCCATGACAAAGTATAAACCTGCTTCTGGTTGGCATCCATGTCCAAATGTTTTTGTTGTTGTCCTTACAAACCCATAATATCTGAAGTTCTCAGAATACTTTGGAGCTACTGACAAATGTAGTCGAGTATGGCCCAGATGGACTTAATTTCACTGTGGCTCATTGGAGCCACATGGCACTAGAAGTGGGGCTGTGAGAGATGTAATCATGCCCCCCCCCTTCATCATGAGACGGGAAGATCTGCCCAGATCTGCCCAGAGTCGGTGTCGGGCAAGAAGGATACAGTTGGGCAGCATCCCCAAAGCTCAGGGGGACAGTCTGGGAACTGGCAATGCTCGCAGCTCCTCTCCGCTCTAACTGCAAAGGACGTAGAAGGAGACTTGTCTTATTACTGAAGCATTTTCTTACAAGGTCTTCTGTCTAAAGGAGGCCAATTTGAGAGCAATCGTTGCTTTTGCAAAGCCAGGTTATCGATCAACCCAAGTATTTTGCATCCCCACTTTGAAAACTTCCCAGAAATGTTTCCTGAGGCCTCAAGGGTATGATCTTTTTTGTTGTTATTTTAGGAAAGAATACGTTATTTTAAGAATATCCTTGAAGGCTGACCAAGTTTTCCTTCTGGTAAAACAAAGTTTTATTTCATAAGTGGCTTTAATTTGGCCCACACAAACTCAGAGGCCTATGGACACGAAGTAGGAAGATTCACAGCTAGTAAAGGGTATGGCTGGGACCGGGGCCTGCAACATTAGCCTTCGGCACAACTCTGTTTCCTTTTGAAGAATGCCAGGAAAAAGTCCACATTACATCCACCGCAAGGCAGGGGTTCAGGGCCCTTTCTCAAGTGCAGGTAGAAGACACACTGGGTCCCTGGACGTGGCTTTTTCTCTTTATGAGCCCAACTGATTGCTTCCTTGAATAATAAGTCCCTGTGGTCCTTCCTGCCCTCTACAAGCTTATAGTCTAATGGGGAGCACAGACACAAAAGCACAATTAGAATATGAAGCTATTTAGGTGCCTTAAAAGGACGTAAAGATATTGTGGGGGCGTCCAGAGGAGCAAACTTACTTTACCAGTTAAGTCCTAAAGGTTCCACACCCTTGCATTACAAGCTTTCTAAGGGCATCCAAAACTGATGTGCTCCATTGAAAATACAGTTACCGTGGGACACCTAGGTGGCTTAGCTGGTTAAGCATCCAGCTTCAGCTCAGGTCATGATCTCAACGGTTCATGAGTTCAAGCCCCACATTAGGCTCTGTGCTGACAGCTCAGAGCCTGGAGCCTGCTTCGGATTCTGTGTTTCTCTCTGCCCCCTCCCCGCTCTCATGCACTCTTTCAAAATAAAGAGAGAGTGGGACTCCCTCACAATATCTTTATGTCCTTTTGAAGGCACCTAAATAGACATCTTGAAATTAACATATCCAATAAACGTTAAAAAGATTTTTTTAATATAGTTACCTCACAATATGCAAATTCAGATGATATTTTAATTAAATATCTACAAAATGCAACATGTCAAAACTGGACAATTGCAACTCAACTCTTACGGAGCCATATATAATGGGGGCGCCTGGGTGCCTCGGTCAGTTAAGCATCCAACTTCAGCTCAGGTCATGATCTCACCATCTATGAGTTCAAGCCCACGTTGGGCTCTAGGCTGACAGCTCAGAGCCTGGAGCCTGTTTCAGATTCTGTGTCTCCCTCTCTCTCTCCTGCCCCTCTCTAGCTCATGTTTGCTCTCTCTCAAAAATAAATAAGCATTTTAAAAAAAGGAACCACATATAATTAAATTTAATGTAGGATAAAGGTAATTTTAATATATTTGACATGATGTGGATCCTATAGAGGCAGAAAAACCAATGATCTGTTGGGATCTTAATATAACTGCAAAGGAGGGAGAAATTCACTATTCGGGCTGGGGGTGGGGAGTTAGATTTATATATATTCCTCATCTCTTCCCTCAAGATTTCTACCTGTAGTTCCAAATAGCTACTTGACATTTCCATTCAGATAGCTAATAGACATCTTGAAATTAACATGTCCAAAACAGACTTGATTCCTGAATCTCCTTAATACTATCACCAAATGTCTCCCACCCCATTAAAGGCATTACAAACTAGCCACCCAGTTGCTCAAATTCAAAACCTAGTAACTCTTCTCGTTTTTTGCCCAGTCCATTAGCAGAGTTCCATTAATCACGCCATTACAATAGATCTCTAAATAGTGCAGAGTTGTAATTGTGGGTCAAGCCGCCATTGTCTCCGTCCAGGACTATAGCAGGAGCCTCCTAACTAGGCTCCCTGTTTCTCTCCCCTCCTTTCTTTTTTTCTCCTGCCCTGTCTACTCTCCACGGGGATAGCACAGTTGCTATTACAAACACAAAGTCAGATTTTGCCTTTCTTCCTATGTCACTTGAAATCAAATCTGAACTCCCTACCTGAGATCTTTCTCATCTCTTCTCCTGCCACTTCCCCCTACTAACCAGGTTCCAGTCATACCAACTTTCTTTTGTTCTTCCAACAAAACCAGCCTATTTGTGCCTCAAGACCCCTGCTCTTCACATGGCTGGTTCCTTCTCATCTGCAGGTCTTAGTTCAAAACTCGCCCACTTAGAAAGCAGTTCCCTCCACCACTCACCCCACCCCTGCCCACATTTCCTGGTCTTTTCATAGCACATAACACAACACGACATTCTATGGCTTCATTTCCTTGTTGACTGTCAGTCTCTCCCAATGGAACATCAGCACCGTGAGAACTGGGGCTTTATCCATCTTACTCATGGCTGTAGCTTGTAGGTATAGCACAGTGCCTTCCTTGCCTAAGTGTTTGCAGAATGAATGAATAAAACAGCGTAAGAAATGACATTCGGCCTGAGTCTTGAAGGATATGCATGAATTTGTAAGTTGGTGAAGGTGAGGATGTTGAAGAAGGATGCTTGAGAGAGAGACCGAATTCAAAGGGCACAAAACCATTAAAGGGTCTGTGGACAGAAATGGTATAGAGGGAGCAAGATAGGCAGCTGGAGGCCGAGGACAGAAAGATAATGGAGGTCAACTTATAAAATAGTACACAGGGGCTATTGCCCTCCTATCCCCTTGACAGAGTCATCAACCCTCTTTTCAGCGAGGCTAGAGGACTTGCTCAAGGACTCCATCAAGTCAACTCATGGCCTCCTGCCAACATTATTTGTAAAGCATTCATTCAGACAAATGCTAAGGAGACCATATCTGCTTCAGCCCCTAGAGGATCTATGCCTGCATTGAGCCAGCTAAATGAAAGGACAGGGTACTAAGCAGAGCTCAGCTGTCAGAACAGCTCACATGAGAGGAGGCAGCCCCTCACGTCTCTTCACTGTGACGTCCATGGCCAGAGCAACATGTTGGCAAGGCCTGTTTGCAAGGCTATACTTGGGGACAAGGGGCTGCTCAGAATTCTCATTTCCTTCTAAGAAAAAAAAAAAAAAAAAGGAAAACAAAATACTTTGCCCTCCAAATCATTACCAGAGAAGAGCTAAAGGAAAGAAAGTGATATGCTAGCACCTTTCTTCCCTAATGATGAAAACAATTAGAACCCCCACATACGGAGTACTTCCTATGTGCTAAGTTCTGTGCTAAATGCTTGGTATAGGTTATTCCACTCAATACCATGAATAGCCTGATTTCATCCTCTTTTTACAAATGGGAATGCAGATGAAGTAAATGCCTAAGGCACCCCATGGATAAATGGAAGATCTGGGATTAATTTAAACCCAGACAATCTGATACCAGAATCTCCAAGAGAAATACAAGAGCCAAAGAGGTCTGTGAAAGCAGCCTTCAGGCTATGACCACGGAGCTCACATGAGGATTATATATTTTAACTGGTGATTTCTGATTCAGTGCCCCTCCTTGTAAATAGAGCAACATCCACCCAAGCCTACACACCACGACCATACATGGCACTTTCTGTGACCAAGCCAGGAATGGATATCATTATGAGACTTAATGGCAACCAAAGGGCCATGTGGGCACAAGAAATTAGAATGGATCTAAGGGGAAAGAGGTAGGGGTTTTTAAGAAATGAGGATGCCTCCTTTCATCCTAATTTTTTCTATCTGGGAAGCCACCATTTGCATTTTCTAGCCCCAGATGAAATGAGAAAGAAATAGAATGGAGATATGGGGAACACAGTGAAATATAACAATGCTGAAGTCATCACATAATACAAATTCCATGACTTCCTTTGATAAATCTGGTAAAACAAATTCCTTCCACGCAGAATTACATAAGACTTTCTTGCCACTTGAATTATAACTGTTATAATAAAACCTAAACCACTCAAAAAAATGTAAATTGCTTTTGTTATGTGTAAGAATATAATCTGACTGTCATGAGAAGAGGCACACACAAGAGAATCCAGGAGTTATCTTGACCATGTCTTCCCACTCCCACATCTGCTCGATCGGCAAGTCTAGACATCTCTGCCTCCAAAATAGGTCTCGGATCCATTTTCTGCCCTTCACTTTTACTACCCCCATCCTAATCAAGCTACTTCTGGCTCAAGCTACTTCTCACCTGGACTGTTGCAAAACTTCCTTTCTAGCCTCATCTAATGCACCTCTGTGTCCACACTCCACATGTTCCTACCTTTTCCTTCCAATTTATTCCACACGGGAGCAGAGTGCTCTGTGTAAAAATTCAAAGCTCACAAGAGTCTCTACCATTTAAAACCCTCCCAGGGCTTCCCATTTCCCCTTGGATAAAACTGAAGTACCTTTCTGTGGCCATCAAGGCCATGGTCAATCTAACCTACCCCACTGCTCTAAACATCTCATGCCATTCTCTGTCTCCCATATTTTCCAGCCACAGTGACTTTCCCTGATTTTTCTTTTATGTTTTGTGCCTTAGAACCTTCACACATGCCGTTTCCCCTACTTTAATGGTATCCTATTCTTAATCATCTACACCTGGCTAGTATTTATTATCAGTTTAAATGTCACTTCTCCATCCTCTAGTTTTTCTAAACAAGGCTAGATCTCCTTATTATAAGTTTTCATGGGGGCCTCTACTTTCATATCAATTATATATATCTAGTCAATTGTAGTGTTTGTTTGATATATGTAATTCTCACTGCAAAGTTTTTTCCATGGGGCAGAGACTATAAACTCCTTATACCTCATAAAGCTAGCAAAACGTCTATCATAGTGTAGGTATTTGATAACTCTTTGATCAATAGATGAATACATCAATGAATGAATATATAAGTAAATAACTGAGTACACGACAGGGAGGAAATAGCCTTGGCTCAGACAGACAACTAAGTTCTAATGTTGATTCTGAATCACTTGAGTGTAGCTCTGCTTATGTCTATACCTGTTTCCTCATCAACATCATCCCTTTGAATCGTTCCAGCCCTTCTGTTCAGTGTAAAAGAGAAACCCCAGGAGATGTCATGGAGATTCTATCACATAAAACACATGCAAAACCTTAGGCACAAACTCAATAAAGCTAATGCTTTAGAACAATGCCGCTAAAAGTATATAGCGGCATCCGTAGCTGGTTTGGGTTAGTTGAGTAGCAGAGTTCTGACGGGTCCCCCTAAGATTCCTATCCATGTGTTATTCACTGCTGTGAAGGTACTTTGCAGATGGAATTACAGGTTATTATCAAATAACTTTACAGTAAAGAAATTATCCTGAATTACCCATGTAGATACAAGGTAGACTCAGTCAGAGGGATCCGGTGTAAGAAAGCAGAGGAGAGAATTAGATTCAAGATGTAAGGAGTTGACATATAGTCACTGGCTTGATGAGGGAGGGAGCCGTGAGACAAGAAATACATACAGCCTCTAGAACTGAGAACAACTCCCAGTCATCAGGTGGCGAGGAAACAAGGACCTCGGCATCCCTAGAGTCTCCTGAAAGAATGCAACCTGTGATACCTTGTTTCTGACCTTGAAAACCTAGAGCAGATGAATAAAACAACTGCGCCTGGGTCTATGACCTTCAGAACTGTGAGATAATAAATGGCTGTTTTGTTAAGCCATTAAAAAATGGTAACTTGTTATAGCAGCAATCAAAAGCTAGTACATATTTGTGCACCTGCAGAGCTGAGGTCTGAGGGGTAGGCTTCTGATCTGTCACACATTTAGGGACCTACTTAGATGTACTCCTGAGACAGAGGCTGGTGGGCGCCATCATTGCATCCTGCCTCTGCCTTGCTCCAGATGGCTGGTATCTCCAGGAAAGGCACTTGTACACTTGTCTGGTGCCCTGATTTTTGCAACTGCTGCCCATGGGACATCTCTAGATCAATCATGTGGCCACCAGCACTTACACTTGTAGTGTCAAAGGACTGGGTATATTTGCATAATTTAAAAGATGCTGAGTGTTTGGCTTTCAGTCATCCTGAACGTGTATGCTGAAAGTTCTTGGCACACCCTGAACTTTCGAGATTCACTACAAGCAAAATAGGCTGCTTGGACAATCAATGATTTAAGAAACAATCAAGATCTTGGACATGATTGGATCATAAAAGTCATTTCCTACACAAGACCACTCCTTCAAGACTAGGAAGGTGGCTGTTTTATCTTATGCAGAGAAGCTAAAACAGGAAGTCAAGAAAATGAAGAAACAGAGTAATATGTTCCAAATTAAAGAACAAGATAAAATATCAGAAAAAGCTCCTAATGAAATGGAGGTACGTGATTTAGCTGAAATAGAGTTCAAAATAATGTTTATTGGGGTGTCAGGGTGGCTCAGTCGGTTAAGCATCCGACTTCGGTTCAGGTTATGATCTCATGGTTTGTGGGTTTAAGCCCCATGTCAGGCAGAGCCTAGAGCCTGCTTCAGATTCTATGTCTCCCTCTCTCTCTACCCCTCCCCTACTTGTGCTCTGTCTCGGTCTCAAAAATAAATAAACAAAAAAAATTTTTTAATAATGTTTATAAAGATGCTTCCCAAATTGGGGAGAAGAATGGATGAACACAGTGAGAACTTCAATAGGGATATTTTTAAAAATATATATTAGATTACCCATAGAAGTCAGAGAGCTGATGAATACAATAACCGAACTGAAAAATACAATAAAAGGGTTCAACAGCAGGCTAGATGAAGCAGAAGAATCGGTCAACTCGAAGGGCAGTAGAGCTCAGGCAATCATAGCAGTAAAAATAAAAAACACACACACAAAATGAAGATAGCTTAAGGAACTCACAGGATACTATCAAATGGATCAACATTTGCATCACAGGATTCCTAGAGGGGAAAAAACGAGCAGGAGGGCAAGGGCCAGAAAACATATTGGAAGAAAAAATGGCTGAAAACTTTTCTAAACTGAAGAAGAAAACAAGCATCCAAATCTAGGAAGTTTAGAGAGTTTCAGAAAAGATGAAGCCAAAGAAACTCACACCAAGACACATTACAATTAAAGAGTCAAAACTTAAAGGCAAGGAGAGAAATCTTAAAAGTAGTATGAGAAAAACAAGGGACATACTAGGGAACTCCGTAAGATCAGCAGCAGACTTTTCATCAGAAACTTTATAGGTCAGAAGGGAGTAGCATAATATATTCAGAGAGCTGAAAGGAAAAAAAAAAAAAAAAAAAAAACCTGCCGACCAAGAATACACTACACAACAATGTTGTCATTCACAACTCAAGAAGTGAGACAGAGTTTTCCAGAAAGGCAATACCAAAATTTACCTTAAAAGAAATGGGGACACTGGAGTAGCTCAGACTGTTAAGTGTCCAACTCTAAATTTTGGCTCAGGTCATGATCCCACGGCTTGTGGGATTGAACCCTGTGTCAGGCTCGGTGTGCACATAAATATATGGTAAAATTTAGACTATCTAATGTAAAGATGGTGAATTAATCTCTTATAAAGCTAGTATGAAGGTTAAAAGACAAAAGTAGTAGATAACTATAACAAAAATAATTAGTTAAGGGACACACGAGATAAAAATATGTAAATTGTAGGGCACCTGGGTGGCTCAGTCTGTTGAACATCTGTCTTTGGCTCAGGTCATGATCTCACAGTTTGTGAGCCTGAACCTCACATTCCGGCTGTCAGCACAGAGTCTGCTTCATATCCTCTGTCCCCCTCTGTCTGCCCCTCCCCTGCTTGCTCTCTCTTGCTCTTGCTCTCAAAAATAAAAATAAAAACATGTTTTAAAATAGAAGTAAATTTTACATCAAAAACAAATCCCGGCAATGGGGGTGGGGGGGCAGGTAGAATGTAAAGCTTTGGATCTGTTTACACTTAAGCTGTTACCAACTTAAAATAGATTATTTAAATAAAAGTCATTACCTAAGGCTATATGTAAGCATCACAGTAACCACAAAGCAAAATCTATAGTATACACAAAAGAGAGCGAAAAGAATCAAAGCATACTACTACAGAAGATTATCAAATAACGCAAGAAAAGAGGAAGAGAGAAAGGAATAGAAAAACTACAAAAGAGCCAGAAAACAATGACAAAATGACAAGAAGTATATATCAACAATTACTTTAAATATATACAGACTAATTCCTTCCATCATAAGTCAGAGAGTGACTGAATGGATATTTAAAAAAAAGATGAAACTATGTGCTGCCTCCAAGAAACTCACTTCAGATGTAAGGACACATACAGAAAATGAAGTGATAGAAGAAGGTATCCCATACAAATGGAAACCAAAACAAAAGGCTGAGGTAGCCATATTTATATCAGAGAAAATAGGTTTTAAAATAAAGACTGTAAGAAGAGATAAAGAAGGCCATTACATAAAGATAAAGGAGTCAATCCAATAAGAGGATGTAACATTTGTAAATATTTATGCACCCAACATATAAGCACTTAAATATATAAAGCAAATATTAACAGACCTAAAATGAGAAATAGCAATACATTAATAGTAGAGGATAGCAAAAAATCATAAAAGACTACTATGAACAATATGTACCAACAAACTGGGCAAAGAAAAATGGATAAATTCCTAAAAACCTACAACTTACCAAGACTGAATCATGAAGAAACAGAAGATTTGAACAGACCAATTACTAGCAAAGAGATTGGATCAGTAATGAAAAATCTCCCTACAAAGAAAACTCCACAACCAGACTGCTTCACTGATAAATTCTACGAAATGGTTTAAGATTTAATACTAATCCTTCTCTAACTCTTCCCCCCCAATAAAGGAGGGAATACTTCCAAATCCATTTTACGAAGCCAGCGTTACCCTGATAACGAATCAGACAAGGACTCCACTGAAAAGAAAGTTACAGGTTAATATTCTTAATGGGCATAGATGCAGAAATCCTCAACAAAATATTAGCAAACTGAATTCAACACCACATTAAAAACGTCATACACCATGATCAAGTGGGATTTACTTTAGGGATGCAAGTATGACTTAACATCTACAAATCAATTATTATGATTCACCACTTTAAAAACAAAGGAATAAAAAATCATATCCATTTCAATATATGCATAGAAGGCATTTGACGAAATTCAACAAAGTGAGTGTAGAAGGAACATACCTCAACATAATGAAGTTCCTGTATGACAAGCCCACATCAGATACAATGTTGCAAAGCTAAAAGGTTTTTCTCTAACATGAGAAACAAGACAGGGCACCCACTCTCATCACTTTTATTGAACATGGTATTAGAAGTCCTAACCAGAGCAATTAGGCAAGAAAACACAAAAGGCATTCAATTGGAAAGGAAGAAGTAAAACTACCACTATTTTCAGATAATAAATATATATTGAGAACCTTACAGACTCTGCCCCAAAAAACATTTGGAACTGAAAGCCAAATTCAATAAAGTTGCAGTATACAAAATCAATGTACATAAATATGTTGCATTACTATACACTAATAATACACTAATAATGAAGTGATGGAAAAAGTAAGAAAATAATCCCATTTACAACTGCCTCAAAAAAAAATTCCTAGGAATAAATTTGACCCAGACTTATATGCTGAAAACTATAGGACATTGATGAAAGGAATTGAAGAAGACACAAATAAATGGAAATATATTCTGTCCTCATTGATCAAAAATAATATAAACTGACCATTCTACCCAGAGCAATTTACAGATTCAATGCAATCCCTACCAAAATCGAATAGCATTTTTCACAGAACAAGTAATCCTAAAATTTGTATAGAAACACAAAAGACCCCAAATAGCCAAAACAATCTTGAGAAAAAAATACAGCTGAAGGCATCATGCTCCCTGATTTCAAACTGTATTACAAATCTGTAGTGATTAAAACAGTATTGTGTTTCCATAAAGGGCAGATATGAAGATCAATGGAACAGAATAGGGAGCCCAGAAATAAACCCACACTTACATGGTCCATTGTATTCTGACAAGGGGTCAAATATACAGTGTTTTGAGAAAGGACAGTCTCCTTAACAAATGATGTTGGGAAAACTAGATAACCACATACAAAATAATAAATCTGTATCACTTTTGTAAACCATACACAAAAACTCAAAATGGATGAAAGATTTGAATAAATCTAAGATTGGAAACAATAAAATTCCAAAAAGAAAATATAGGTGGTAAGTTCCTTGCCATCAGTCTGGGCAATGATTTTTAAATCTAACACAAAAAGTAAAGAGAGCAAAAGCAAAAATAAGTGGGACTACAGAAATCTAAAAATCTTCTGCACAGCAAGGGAAACCATCAGCAAAATGAAAAGACAATGTACTAAATGACTAAATGAGAGAAAATATTTACTAATCATATATGTGATAAGGGGTTAATATCCAAAATATATAAAGCACTCCTACAACTTAGTAGCAAACCTCACATAATCCAATTAAAATATGGGCAGAGGACCTAATTAGACATTTCTCCAAAGACCTATAGATGACCAACAGGTACATAAAAAGGTACCCATCATCACCAATCATCAAAGAAATGCAAATGAAAACCACAATGATATATCACCTCACACTTCTTTGAATGGCTTATCAAAAAGACAGAAAATAACAAGTTTGGTTAAGAGACAAAGAAAAGGGAACCCACATGCCCTGTTGATGGGAAAGTACATTGCTGCAGCTACTATGGAAAACAGTACGGAGGAGCCTTAAGAAATTTAAAATAGAACTACCATAAGATCCAGCAATTCATTAATGGGTATATAATTGAAAGAAATGAAATGTCTAACTCAAAGAGGTATGTGCACTTCATGTTCATTTCTGCATTATTTGCAATAGCCAAGATATGAAAGCCACCTAACTGTCCATTGATGGATGAATGGATAAAAGAAATGTGGTATAAGAGACAATGGAATATTTTCCAGCATAAAAAAGAAGGAAAACTTGCCATTGGTAATATCATGGATGGACTTTTAGGGCATTATAGTAAGTGAAATAAGTCAGATAGAAAAAGACAAATACTGTATTGTCTTACTTATATATGGGGGAGGGGGGGAGAAGAAAAGAGAATCATGGATGTAGAAAACAAATTGGTGGTTCCCAGAGGTGGGGGGTGGGAAAATAGGTGAATCAGGTCAAAAGGTACCAACTTCCAGTTATAAAATACAGAAGTCATGGGGATATAATATACGTCATGGTGGCAATGGTTAATAACACTGGAGTGCATATTTGAAAGTTGCTAAGAGTACATCTCAAAAGTTCACATTGCATGTATGGTGATAGGTATTAGTTATACTTCCTGTGGTAATCATTTTGCAATATATGCAAGGGTAAGACATATTGTATACTTGAAACTAATGTCAATTAAACCTCAAAAATTTAAATAAATTTTAATTATAAAAAAGAAAATATAATTAGACCCACTCGATCAGAATATGTACTTTACAAGATCCTAAAATAGCTTGTGAGCATTGTCTTGTCCTGAAGCCAGGTCACAGGGCAGAAAATCCTCGTGGGTTCTTTTCCTGAGGGAGGGAGAGAAAGGGCACGAAAGGGGAGCACAGAGAGTGAAGACAGCACACGGTATCCGATCAAGCCTCTTCTTTATTGAGAAAACACCCTATCTTATAAAGGTTTCAAGGCAGGAAAACAAGGCAGCTGACCTAGGTCGGTTGCTAGGAAACAGGGTTAAGGGATTAAGACTGGAGTAAAAGAGGAACCAGACTAAAGTGTTTTAGCACAGCGCCTGAGGGGCTGATACTACCCTGCCTGCAGGCGGTTGATCTTTGAGCTTCTGGCTTCTCCTCTGGCAGGGAGTGGTGCTCCCCTGCCTATTTTTGCAACTCCCCTCAGGGAGTGACATATCCGGCTAGCAAATGGCCAAGCAGCTGAATCTTTGCGGCTCCCAACAGAGCATATCAAAGTTTAAGAAGCTCTGTCACAGATAGTCACCTTTTCCTGAATTTGAAAAGCTGTCTCTTGATTTACGGAAGGCCAATAATGCAAACTTGATGTTCTCAAATAGTGGATACCAGGAATGAGGCAGCTGAGTACCAGTCTTTGGCTGTCTATTAACTAGTAGAGCTGAGGCAAGTTGGCAGCACCTAATGAGCAGCTAGAATGTTCTGATCTCCAACATGTAAGCCTGATCAACCAGAGCTATTAGGCAGAAGATATGAATTGACAATTTGTTTATAGGCTCCCCAAACTGGCTTTCAGCAGTCAACCAGGTAACAAAGTACATCTACACATTAAGTAACCCAGCCATTTCTTAGCAAAATATTACCAAACTGAATTCAATAATACATTTAAAAGGGCCACACATCATGATCAAGCAGGATTTGTTCCAGGAAGGCAAGGATGGTTCAGTATCACAAATCAATCAACATGATATACCACATTAACAAAAATAAGGATAAAAATCATTTATCATCTCCATAGATGCAGAAAAAGCAACTCATAAAATCCAACACCTTTTTACAATAAAAACCATGTAGTTATAGAGGGACCATACATCAACACAGTAAGACCATATAAAACAAACCCACAGCTAACATACTCAATAATGAAAAGCTTTTAGCTTTTCCTCTAAGAAAAGAGTAAGACAAGAGCAAGAATAAGAATACTTACTCTTACCACTTTTATTCAGCACAGTATTGGAAATCATTGTCACAGCAATCAGACAAGACATAAAAGGCACCCAAATTGGCAAAGAAATAGTAAAACTGTCATTATTTGCAAATGACATGACAGGATAGACAGGGGATCTAAAGACTCTGCCAACAACTATTAGGATAAATGAATTCACTAAACCTGTAGGATACAAAATTAATGTTCAGAAATTTGTCGCATATTATATACTATATCATATATAGTGTATGTATACTACGTATATACTATATGCATATTATATACTATATTGTGTATAGATAATACTATATTGTAATAACATATTCTCTGAAAGACAAATTAAGAAAACAATCCCATTATTATGGAGGGCACTTGCTGTGATGAGCATGTGTTGTATGCAAGTGTTAAATCATTACACTGTCTACCAGAATCTAATATTAGACTATATGTTAACTGGAATGAAAAACTCAAAGAAAAAAACTCCATTTACAATGCATCAAACAGAATTAAATGCCTAGGAATAAATTTAACTACAGAGGTAAAAGACCTACACTCTGAAAACTATGAAATACTGATGAAAGAAATTAAAGATACAAATAAATATAAAGATATACTATGTTCATGAGTTGAAAGAATACTGTTAAAATGTCCATACTACCCAAAAGTATTTATGATTAAAATGCAATCCCTAACAAAATACCAATGGCATTTTTCATAGAATTAGAACAAATAGTATTCATTTTTGAATGGAACCATTAAAGACTCTGAATACCCACAGCAATTCTGAGAAAGAAGAATGAAGCTGGAGGCATCAGGATTTCAGACTATACTATAAACAGTATGGTTTTGGCACAAAAACAGATAAATGAATCAATAAAAGAATTGAGAGTCCAGAAATAAGTCCACAGTTCTACAGTCAATTAACCTATGGCAAAGGAGGTGAAATATATAATGAGGAAAAGACAGTCTCTAATAAATGGTGTTGGAAAAACCAGACCACTACATGAAAGAGAATAAAATTGGACCACTTTCTTATACCGTGTACAAAAATATACCCAAAATGGATTAAACACTTAAATGTAAGACCAGAAACCATAAAATTCCTGGAAGAAAATGTAGACAGTAAGCTCTTTGACATCAGTCTTCGCAACATGTTTTTTGTATCTGTCTCCTCAGGCAAGAAAAACAAAAGCAAAAAATAAACCAATGGGATTACATCAAACTAAAAAGCCTTTGCACAGTGAAGGAAACCATCAACAAAACAACCAACCTGCTTAATGGGAGAAGATATTTGCAAATGATCTAGCCCAATGGGGTTACTATTCAAAATATATAAAGAATCCATAAAAATCAATAGCCCTCATCCCCAAAATCCAATTTCTCACAAAAGCACAGATGGCCAACACATGAAAACATACTCAATATTTTTAATCATCAGGGATAAGCAAATCTAAACTACAGTGAGATGTACCTCACATCTGCCAGAATGGCTATCATCAAAAAGACAAGAGATAGCAAGTACTGATGAAGATGTAGAGAAAAGGGAATCCTCATGCAGTATTACTAAGAATGTAAAATGGTAATAGTCACCGTGGCAAACAGTATAGCGGTTCCTCAAAAAAATAAGAATAGAACTAACATGTGATACCCCAATTCCACTTCTGGGTATCTATCCAAAGAATAGGAAAGCACTAATTCAAAAAAATATATACACTATGTTTATTGAAGCATTCTTTAAAATAGTCAAGATACGAAACCAACCTAAGTTTCTGTCAATGCATAAATGGATAAAGAAAATGTGCAAACATACAATGGAATAGGGCTTATGCATAAGGGTATCCTGCTAAGTGAAATAAGTTAGAGAAAAACAAATACTATATGATTGCACTTATATGTGGAATCTAAAAACAAACAAAATAGACTCAAATCAACCTGGTGGTTGCCAGTGGGAAAGGGGGGTGGGGATCGGAGAAATGAGGAAGGGGACAAAGGTACACACTTCCGGTTATGAAATAAGTAAGTCATAGAGGTGTGATGTTCCGCATGGGGAATATAGTGATAATATTGTAACAACTTCGTACAGTGACAGATGGTAGCTAGATTTATGGTGGCGATCACTTGGTAATGTATATAAATGTTGAATCACTATGCTGTCTATTTGAAACTCATGTGATATTGTAGGTCAGCTACACTTCAACTAAAAACAAACAAACACCCCACCAGTAAGTTCTGCCTTAGTACCATTTGTCCTCCCTGAGATGGACTCTGTCCTTAAGCCTACTTTCCATGCCTGTTCTCTTAAATGAGCTCTATGATTAGCCACATTTCTGAAAGATGGACAAGTATGAGCCTTATCCTTCTCTGCTTCCCTTATGGCAGGCTCAAATTCACCATTCAAAGTCATGGGGATGAACGACACAGCACAGGGAATATAGTCATTGACACTGTGCTAAGAGTTGATGGTGAGAGATGGCAGCTACACTTGCGGCGAGCCGTGCATAACGTACAGACTTGTTGAATCACTATGTTGTACACCTGAAACTAATGCAACGTTGCAGGTCAACTGTACTTCAATAAAAAAGAAAACTTCTCATTTGCTAATCACCTACTTTAGGTCAAGCACTGCACTATGCCTTCTGTGTTCATTACTTAGCAAGTCAGCGTGCTTGCCTCCCTCAAGGTCAGCAATCAGAGAACTAGAATCGTCAGTGGCTCTCTTCCCACCATGTGAATAGCTGTGTCTTCTGGCTCTCAATCCAGCCTTATCCCTCTAACAACACAGCTGCCCTTTCTGAATCCCAGCCTTCCAAGTCCTAGCCAGGCATTGGCTCTCCCACTGCCTCTGCCCTTTAATGGAGGTAAGAGTGGAGACTGGGTTGAATCTAGGATGCTCTACTGTGTAAGTTTCCATCCATCTCTATCTAAATGAGTCTCTATCCATTTTTTTCCAAAAGATAATTCACTGTCATGGCTACAATCACAGAATCATTTGAAGAGAGAGGCTGCCTGCATTCGATACTCAGTTACTAGCTGTGTGATGATAGGAAATACCCTTAATCGCTCTGTGCCTCTGATTCCCCGCATGTAAATAAGGATGACGATAATCATTTCTCTCATCTAGGGGTGTTGGGAAGATTAAATGACTTAAAGCACTTAGATAAAATGATTAAAGCACTTAGAAGAATACCTGTGTGTACCTGACACAGGTATTACCTAGTCCAGAAACTGGATTCATTCCTGATCCTGCACTTGCCCTCTGATCCATCACCAAATCCTGTTAAATTTACCTCCTGAAGAAGTCTTCCCCCATCCCCTCCACAAACACAAGGTTAGCTATGATTATCATCTGCCAAAAGAAATCTGCAAATAATTCTGTACCCTCTTTAGCCCGTGTCTTCCCAGAGAAGCCAAAGAGGTATTTTCAAAATACAAAGCTGATCACAACACTCTCCTAATGAAATCTGTTGCTTTTAGGGCCAATACAGGATGCATTAAGGTCTATAAGACCCTGAAGGTTCTACCACAAATTCCCTTCCCCTGACTCTCAATTCCTTCTCTTCCTCCCCCATCTTTCTACCCCTCCCCTCCCTTCCCCGCCTCTTCTCCTGCCCCTCTGCTCCCCTATCTCTGACTCTCCCAGTCTTGCCTCTCCCTTTTCCTTTCTCTCCCCCTCCCCCCATCTCCCTCTCCCCTGCCTCGTCTCCCCTCCACTCACTCTGGACTTTCAATCCTTCACATCGCCAAGCCTCCTCTCAGCTGCTGTCTCTGCAGAGACTCTGTCCCCACGTCCACCCTCCCTGCCAACTCCTCTCTCCACACTCCTGGAGTCGATTTTACATTTGTTTCTGCAGTTGTTAACATCCCTCTCCCACTCTAGACAGTAAACTCCATGCAGGGAGGAAGTACATTTACTTTGTCTCACTGCTGCATCCCTCATACCCAGTACAGTTACTGACGCATAATATTTGCTCCATAATTCGTTTTTGAAGGAATAAAAGGGGGAGAGGAAAGGGGAAAGGAAAGGACAAGATTATGGCCCAAGTGTAGATGCAGGAAAATAAGGCATTGCTGCTTCTGTTGGTTTGACTTGGGGAGAGAGAAGGTAGGGATCAAAATCCTCTAGTCACTGGCTGGATAACGGTTGAATTGATGTAACCTTTGCCGGCACATTGCAAACTATGTTGGAAGGAGCTGAGCACAGAAGAACAATTGGAAGCAAAAAAAGTAGTTTTTCTACACTCTCACTGCTCACTATTATTTCTTTAGGCCTACTGCCTAGAAAGATTTTATCTTGAGGTTCTTTTTTCTCCACACCTCCCCATCTACTCCTATCTTACTACGAGGTTAGACCTGACTGTCCTCTGCTTTCAATCCACCCGAGGCCTCCCACCTCTAGCTCGTGGGAGCAAAACACAATGATTTAGAATGGAGACCCATTTATGTCATTTCCACAGAACACAGTGTGACGAGGTGACCAGACATTCGCAGACCATGGAGAGCTTCCCAGGGGTGGAGTGGGGCAATGTGACCTCTGCTATCTGTGCCAGGAAAGGACCTACTAGATCATCGAGGCATGTCCAAGTTCACTAAGTCCTCCATGGGGCTGGGAGAACACAGAGGCCTGAAACCCTCATCGGAACTGAATTCAGGCCCCGCCCCATTCAGTGATAGGCATTCTCTAGGCTTCTCATCACTGTAGTTCATCCTCTGGTGGGTAAGCTCTAAGAGCAAGGGACATATCTAGCTCCAAGAATTCCAGACACAGGCAGTGCTTTAAAAATGTAGCTATAGGGAGGATTGGGGAGGGGGGTGCACCTGGGTGGCTCAGTTGGTTACGCATCCGACTTTAACTCAGGTCATGATCTCATGGTCCATGATCTGGAGCCCCACGTCAGGCTCTGTGCTGACAGCTCAGAGCCTGGAGCCTGCTTCCAATTCTGTGTCTCCCTCTCTCTCGGACCCTCCCTCACGCCTCTGTCTGTCTGTCTCTCTCTCTCCTTCTCTTTCTCAAAAGTAAATAAACACTTAAAAAAATGAGTCTGGGGGGCTCAGTCAGTTAAGCATCTGATTCTCAGTTTTTGGCTCAGGTCATCACTTCATGCTTCACAAGATTGAGCCCCGTATCCGTCTCTGTTCTGGCAGCATGGAACCTGCTTAGGATTCTCTCTCCCTCTCTCTGCGCCACTCCCCCTCAAAAGAAACATTTAAAACATATAGCTTTGATGTCAACAGAAACATCAGTCTCCTTCTGTGGCCTCAGGCTAACAGGCAACTCTAAAATAGAAGAGAGGTGATGTCTATCTGTATCAGTAAGTGTTTCAGGTCAAACTCACTCTCCGGGCCATCAGCGGAATTTCAGACTCTGTGCTGGAATCCTCCTCTGCTCTGAGGCCCTCCACCAAGAGGCCTTATGCCATAGCCTAAGGATGGCGCATCCAGAATGTACCCGCACTGTGCACTTGGGCCACTTACTACTGCTCAGGCTAAGTGGGAACTCAGAAACAAGCAGCCTGAGCCTGGCCCAACGTGGCCATCATGCTTCCAAAGGACTCCAAGAGAAAGCATGGAACAGCGGTTCTCGAACTGGAGTGGGCCTCACAGTCACCCGGAGGGGTTGTTTGAACGCGATTCTTGCCCCCCCCACACCCACCCCAGAATTTCTGATGCAGCAGGTTCAAGGTGAAAGCTGAGAATTTACATTTCTAATAGATTCCCAGGTCATCCTGATGCTGCCAGTCCCACCCTAAGAACCACGGCACTGATGTTAGGTGTAGACCCAGCACAAACTAGAGGGATGTGGGTTCAAGTCCTGGCTCAGCCACTTACCAGGGAACCTTGGATAAATTCCTTAATTTCTCCAACCCTCACATTCCTCATCTAAAATAATAATAACGACACCACTGCTGAGCATTCAACACAGTGACCCAAGGGGCTGCACGTGGGTACAAAGCACCTCTCCTCCCCCCGGCAAGAGGAAACCCCTTTCCCTCTTCCATCTGCAGCCCCCATACTTACAGGGCTGCAGGACACTCCACGTGACCCTCCCAGACAGGGCTGCTGGGACACATTTGGGTGGCAGGCAGAGCACAGTGATTTTGGCTTCCTACAGACAGAAAATGTGTCTGCGGAAATGTCTTGCCCACGGGGACAGTACTAAGGGAAGCATCAGGTGCCCCTCAGCTCACCTCACAAACAGGTAACCTGGCTAGTGTACGACACTTTTCCTGCCACAAGTGTCGCTCGTGGTTCTCTGTCCTGAGACAAGAAGTTAAATGACTCCTCCAAGACCACACTGCTCTTAACGGCAGAGCTCCGATGTCAGGACAAACACATCAGTTGACTCTTCTGTTTCTGACATTTGAAATCCCGGCATATTAGTTTCTATAGCTACTGTAACAAACAATCACCATGTGGTGGTTTAAAGCAATACATGTTCTTCCAGAGTTCTGGAGCCCAGAAGTAGGCAATGGGTCTCACTGGGTAGAAATCGGGGTGTCCGTAGGACCGCCCTCCAGAGGGTAAAAAAGAGCATTTCCTGGACTGCTGGCACTGTTTGCCTTGCATTCCTTGGCTCGTGGCCCTTTCTTCCATCTTCAAAGCCAACATCAGCATCTATTAATCTCTTCCTACTGACGTCATTGTATCTCCCTCTAGGATACTTGTGTGTCCCATCCCGCTAATCCAAGGTAACCTCCTCATTTCAAAATCTCTAGTTTAATCACATCTGCAAAAGATCCCTTCTTACCATATAGAACATTCATAGGTCCCAGGGATGAGGACCTGCTTACCTTTGGGAGCCCGTAGTCAGCACACCACACTTACATAGACCATCTAACACTCTGAGCCACTACCTTTCGTTAGAAATATAGAAATAATAATATACTTTCATGAGAAGTTTGCCAGGTAGCACACTTTAAATTACTAGAGAAATGTACATTGGATTGTTAAGTGCCTTTTGCTATCCTTTTGTGTTACACCAAGTCATTAACACTATTCATCGACTCACCTTTTATGGAACACATACTATGTGCCAAGTAGCATATTAGGTACATGGGGTGTAATGTAATGAGGAACTCTGCCTGTATAGGTTTTATACTATAATTAAGACAGATAAATGCTCCGGAGAAAATGCCCTGATGCACTATAAAAAAGAGGAAGGGGAAATGTTCTCCAAGGATATAACAGAGCAGGCGGTCAGTGCTCTGGGCAGGAGGCGGGAGTAAAGTGATGGATCTGGAGGAAGAGACTAGAAAGGGACAGGAAGGTGCAAAACAGACTAGAACATCTGGAAAGTGCCAGGAGTTTCTCCCTGTTGGAGCCCTGAGTGCAAGGAGCTAAGGCACAGGGTGAAAGAGAGGAACTAACAATGCAGACCAGGGGTGACTGAATTGCCCCATGTACCAGGTAAAGGATCTGCCTGGTGTTATGTGCTCAGGGAGCCCCTAAAAAGTTTATGCAGCACCCTGGATCTCCCCTCTCCCAAAGATGTGGAGCTGGCTTGCAGGAAATCCTGAAAGCCCCACCTCCTGACAGATACCAAACGTGGCAGAGTTCTCTGTGAAGTGGTACTGACTTAAGTGCCTCTTGCCTTTCCCTCCTTACTGAGACACTGTGGGTTATAGTTTCAGGATTTTATTTTTAGAGCCTCTTGTTATGGTGAGCGATTATCTCCCTTAGGATCTGTCAATTTCATTTTTAAATCATTAATTCCCCCAAATTATTCTTATACCCTTGGATCGCATTTAACTCCCTACTCTGCAGTTCTTTGAGAAAGTTCAAAAGATAAATTCACTGTATTATTAGTGCGTTAGGTACAGCACAATCATTCTGATTGCCCACAATTTCTTTTTTTTTTGGTGCAACCTGCGTGGTTTTGCTGACTGATGGTAAGGGAGAGGTGAATTTAGTTGAGAACATCTGCTTTCCCCCCTCACTTTATCTCCTGAAACAGAGCACCCCTCTCTAATATGCTTTTGTCTACTGATCTCATTCTCTCCACAAACTTTAATAAATTGGCAGGGTGCTTCTGTGCTGGAAAGACATTTTGCATTAAAAATTGGATTCACAGCAGGCACACTGCCTGGGGACCACATGTCTAGGAAAGCAGTCATTTTTAACTAAGAATGTTACAAGCCCAGATAGAATAGGGCTTGTGTACTCCAAGGCACAAATGCCTAACCTACTAGAAGCAAGATTACTACTGTACTGTATGTTGGTAATTAACCTTGTCAACTAACTTTCAGAACAAGTCAGGCCTAATCACACACTCTCTTCTGGGGTTCTACCGCGGTGGTTTCTGGATCTTATTACACTCTACTGCTTACAACTCGCATTCCTATCACCACTCAGTGCCAGCACTTTGATTTGCTTGTCCTCTTTTGATCCCCAATGGCGTCTATCCGCTTCTAACCATACCAACTATACAAAATTTGCTAGTTTATTTTATTTACCATTTACCAACTCCTGGGTTGTAATGGAAGCTTCAGCAGAGAGGAGACCTGTGTCTTGCCCACTATTGTAGCTCAATACTGGCAATGGTGCTCAAGAGTGGGTACTGAATAATTACACTGAACATTAACACACATATTTCCATGGAGCTATCAGTTGCCAGGTAGCTCTTTGGCACCCCTAACCCCAAACATGTCCATCTAGTAATTCGCCAAAATGTTCTGACCACTGTTTCACATGGCAAATGGTGGTCTGGGTCATGGGAAATTATTCCTGATCTCAAAGAACACCTAGCCCCATGGAGGAGACACATGTGGGCAAATACCAGTGGCTATGGAGGACATGTTAAAAATAGGTACCAAGCACCAGAGAGCACAGAAATCAATGTAGCTGAATAGTGTGGTAGGAAAGATCGTGCAGGCAGCTTTCAGTTGTAAAGGAGGAGTTTTCCAGAATGCTTTCTGGGAGGAGAGAGAAGGGAGGGGACACAAACCAAATGGATATTCCAAGTGGGAGAGTACGCAATGGGTTTGGAGAACAGGAAGTCTCTTGGGAATGCCAGAACCTAGTGCTGGGTCTCAGTTGTCCCCTGGTCACAAGCCAGACTTGAGACAAAGATTCAAGTACAAGACGCTTATTTGCGTGATGAAAGGAAATGCCAGTGAGACAGAGAGAAGAAAAGATAGCTGATGAAAGTTATGTTATGAAGTCAGCCACCACAGAAGGGACTAGGACTCAGTGCTCTCACTGCAGGGGCAATGGGGCTATGTCCTTCAAACACTAGATCCCCATCACGGGCTGAAGAAAACTTCTGGGGGTCAACAACCTGGTTCTTCTGGCCTGTGGTGTGGACCCATGAGAGCAGGCTTCTGAGGCACTAGAGAAGGTCTCACACACCTACCAGGCCATGCTCTCCCCTGGAAGCTGGTTTCTACACACGTTGTAGAGGCAAAGATGTAGCCAGTCTTCTGGAGTTCATGAGGAGAGCAGCAAGGGATAGGCTAGAAATTGAAGCTCGAGGGTCAAAGTCTGAAGACACTTGTACAAGTCATTCTTTGGGCTTTATTCCATACAAAGGGAATAGCACCGGATGATCTTAGGCAGGAGGGTGGTTGAAGTGTGAATTGTTGAAAAACCATTCTGGTTACAGAGTGGGCAGAATGGGGGTGGAAGGGCGTGAAGCAGGTAAGGAGTCCAGGTGACCAATGTTGAAGATCTCCCACTTGAAACAGACTGCATTAGAAGTCACACGGTGGTGCTGAAGGTGGGGAAGAGATGACAGAACTCAGGTGTTCGTGAGATAGGGTTGACAGAAACTGGGCAAGATCTCATGTGGGGAAGGGTGGGACTAAGGATGAGTTCCCTGCACTGGCTCTCAAGCCAGAGATGCCTGCAAAGTTTCCATGTATAGAGTCTGGTGGGCCGTGGATACACGATAATTGAAGTCAGGAGACTGATCTAGACTGTGAAGTGCTATTTACGAATCTCCACTTTATGGAAGTTACTTGAAGATTGGGAAGGAGAAGAAATTCTAGAACAAAGAACTAGATATCTACCACAGGGGAGGAGACTGTTTAATGTTACTGTAATAGCAAATCCTCCTAGTTAGTGTCAAATCCTTTGCCAACCTAGAAATGGCAGCATTATCGATTGTCTGTTGGTATGCTTTGCCCTTCTTTCTTTAGGAATTCCCACAATGATTATTTTCCCCCCTCAGCATAGTTAGATAAGAAGGAACAAGACAAACTGTGATTTGGGGCAAGTTGTATAAATGCTTATGGTTGGCTTCTTCATCTGTGAAAAGGGGATCTCCTAAGTGGAGATCAGCTTTTCCGGTAGTCAACTGAAATAACTTTCTGGAAAGGTCTTTTCCAAATCTCGCTTTCTCTCCTGAACACAAAAATATAGCAAAGTCATGCCCTCACCTCACTCGCTGGCACTTAGCCTTGTTGGTAAAATGACACCCCTCAATGAAACTCCAAGCATGACCTCCACTAGCATGGACCTTTCACCTGCTGCTGCCGGTTCATGCTTTACCTAAGACTTGGTTACTGACAGAAAAAACCTCTTTTAGAATGGTCACAAAATCCCAGGAAGCAGCTGAAACTACTATGAGAAGGGTACTTTGTGACAATTTACCTTTCTTCCACATGGGTTTCTGAACAGTCATCCTGGCCAAGAACGGGATGGCTCCTCCACAGGAATGCATAGATGACATTTCTTTCACCTTTCACCATCTTGGCATCTAAACAGGACACTCTTTCTCGTGACCATGCAACGAGTTCCCGATTGTTGACGGCATGGTTCTAGGCAGAATGCGTTGTGGATGCCTGCACTATATTTTACTCCATCAACTCTGGTTATGAGGGTATCAAAGAGGGAACACAGCCACTCGGTGTTGAGCTGGCCCAAAAAACAGCCACTGTCAAAATAGCGTCTGGGGCGTGTGTATAAACATAAGAGCTATGCCAGGAGTTGTAGTTTCAAACCATCTGCCAGATCATCACAATCAGCTTCCTTCCCATTCTCAGACCATCAATACTACTATGATCTCTTGACGCCCTCAAGTTCAAGGCTATGGATTGGACTCTTTTTTCCACTCCTGTATGCACTTCACATGTACTGATAATAGTAATGGCATTTATTCATCACTTATAATAGGTCAGCTGGCCCCTGTGCTAAGTGCTTACAAAGGTTTTATCACATTTGGTGGTCGCGACAGCTCTCTGAAGCAGGACTGTATTTATTCCATTTTGTAGCTCTGGAAACGGGGGTTGGAGAAGGAGATCCACATCACGGTTCTGGAAAGTGGCAGGGCTGGAATGTGGGCCAGCTTCCTCTGGCCCTCAACTGCACTGCATTCCCTTCTGTGGAGCATTGAAGTCCCACATCCCTTTCCTTCATGAGGCATTTTGAAGTTTCTCAAACACGGTCACCAGGCATATTGTTTGATCATCCAAACAGACCAGACTACTAGGCAGGTCATGGATTATCTCCACAGTCACAGAAGACTCACAGTTTCCTGGACTTGCTCAAAGCCACCCTGTCTAAGCTTTGGACTCAGTTTCTCAATTTGAACTTGTTTCATTATTCCCATAAATATCACACTTTTCACTCCGAGCAATTGTTTTCTTTCCTTTGAAAGGACCAGTGTATGAAATTCACTGACTAGGAGGCCAATTTTGGCCTCATACAAGGACATTTCTGATTTGGTTTTCCAGAAATGGAAGAGGAGGTAGTGAGTTCTCCATGCCTCTTGATTTGCATCCAAACACTGGGCAGTCGCTAGGCTATAAGGTCACTGAGACAGTTGATCCCTGGGAGAGGGGAGGCAGCTAGAGAGATTAAGCGCAAAAGCCCACCCTTCCCGAGATCCTGGGACCGGGTTTTATGGGGGCCTGAGGCCATGTCTTAGCTGACCCCAGTTGTCCCTTCTAATTCAGCCCGCTTCATCTCAACTGGGGGACTGTCCACCAAACGTGTTTCCATCTCTGACTTGCTTCTTAAATCTTCAATGGCCCCCTTTGGCCAACCACACCGATTTCATCCATCGTTGTCTGACGTTTCATGACCTACCTACATCCTCAATCCAAACTCCTCTTTCTCTTGCTCAAACTCCCATTTCTACTGGCCAGTCTCGTCATGTGCCTGGGTCAGAGACACCACGTATTTCAGCCTCCAATCCTTTCTCCTCCTCTCCTAAACTATTTTTGGCTTTCCCCTTGTCCACCTTACCATATCCATTTTTTTCAGGCCATGTCAATTTTGTTTCAGTACGAAGAACTTTGATGAATTTCTTCCCCCAAAACACAAATCAGGTTTGTGTTTTCTACTCATTTTCTGTTCATGTAGCAAAGCCATGGGCCTCCAAAATGAACAAGAAATTGCCCCACCCTCTGAGAAGATGGTAATCAGAACCAGCTGCCCTGTGTAACCATTAGATTTTTTTTTATTATTTATTTTTGAGAGACAGAGACAGTGTGAACAGGGGAGCGACAGAGAGAGGGAGGTACAGAATCCGAAGCAGGCTCCAGGCTCTGAGGTAGCTGTCAGCACAGAGCCCGACGTGGGGCTTGAACCCACAAACCGTGAGATCATGACCTGAGCTGAAATCAGACACTGAACAAACTGAGCCACCCAAGTGCCCCAAGATTTTTAGATACTTGATTGAACAGCTTATGTTCCTGATTACAGAAGCTGATTCTGTCTCATGAAAGGTACCTGGGGAGGTCTTTGAACACTACTTCTAGAAAACAGTAGGTAAGTAGCAGTTCCAGGTTGCATGATTGAGGTATCTAGGAATGCCTATTTTGAACTTATTCACTTACTTAACTTATTCACTCAGACATACACACATACACACCCACACAACCTGCCAATTATTTGGATTTCCAGTGTAGTGGAAAGTGCACAAGACACCTGAAATCAGACAGACCTGGAATAGAACTCCACCTCCACCACTTTCTGGAGAAAGATGTAGCAAAGCTCAGGTTAAAAAGGAGCAGTTTAAAGGCTGACCACCTGAGTTTTGATTACAGCTGTCACCAAAATAATCATTCATTTAATCATTCATTGCCTCAACATTTTCAACACAAAAATGAGGCACACAGTGGTTCACAATGCGCCCTTTCTCCCTACAGGGCTATGGTTTTAAGGAGTCGATATGTATACAGTGTTCAGGAAATTCTAGCATATGGGCATCACTGAGTTAAGTGCTAGCTCTTGCAAATAGCATCAATTCAGGATGCTTGGGTGGCTCAGTGGGTGGAATGTCTGACTCTTGGTTTCAGCTCATTCCTGATCTCACAGTTTGTGAGTTCAAGCCCTGTATCGGGCTCTGTGCTTACATCATGGAGCCTGCTTGGGATTCTTTATCCCCTCTCTGCCCTTTCCCAATCACTCTCCCTCAAAACAAACAAACTTAAATATAAAGTAAACAAATACATAGCACTAACTTAGTGACCTGGAGTAGACTACATCAATTTTCTCAGCCCGTTTTCTCATTCTTAAAATGGGGATAGTACTAGAAGCACCTGGGTGGCTCAGTCCGTTAAGAATCTGACTTCAGCTCAGCTCATGATCTCGCAGTTTGAGTTCAGGCCCACACTGGGCTCTGTGCCAACAGCTCAGAGCCTGGACCCTGCTCTGGATTTGGTGACTCCCTCTCTCTCTCTCTGCCCCTCCTCCCCTCATGCTCTCTCAAAAGTAAACATTAGAAAATAATTTTTAAATGAGAGCAGTGCTCATCTCCATAAGCTGCTCTGAGAACTTAATGCGGAAGCACCGAGAAAGCACCTGGCTGTCCCAGAAGATGTTCCCTGGTCTCTGACTCAAGGCCTGGGCTTCTAATCCCCGCCCACCGCAAGGAGATCGTCCGCCTGCCTCTGCTCCTTTCAGCCCTTGCACACGCCCGTCATTCGTGCCGCTGTGGTGGCGCTGGTTTTCATCCCACAGACAATGCTGGCCTCCCACAAATTCATCTTTAGAAAATTACAACCTAATTACACCAAATGATTGCATAAGCAAAAGACCGTTCAAGCTCCCCCGAGCCCACAGGCAGCTAGCTTTTCCACAGCCTGTCCCTGCCCATTTTGGCCAGCTGCGAACAGCAGGAGAGAGGCATCTGTCCTCCCTGGGAAGGTTTGGGGCCCCAGGCACATCATACCGTGTAAAATCAAGTTGAGATGAGTATCAAGAGCAACCTTGAAAGCAAAAAAGGAGTCAAAGCAGGTCAGACAGCCCCTGCAGGGAGTTTGGGAAGGGGAGGAGAGCCTGACTCACCAGTACTGCCTGCAGGGATCATGGGAGTTGAGTTTCCAGGGAGTTTCAGGCTTCCGGAGCCCAGGACACTGAACCTCGCCTTGCTGCCTGGCAGCTGCAGGCCCAAGCCAAAAAGTTAAGCTCTAAGGGCCAGGACCCCCTAATATGGGGCCTGGACTATGGCTTTGGGTGCCCGCCTGTTGCCTAGAAACGTTCAAGAGCCCCCACTCTCAGACAGCAACGTAACCAGTGCAGGAAGGTGCAATGGTCCCTTGGGGAGATGCCAGGGGTCGGCGAGGGCTGGGGCTGGCAAGACAGTAGAGGTTAGACCAAAGGGAGGAGACTTCGATCTTACCTCAAATACAGAGGCGCCTACCTTCCAGCCAATTTGGCTCCTCTCCCAGAGGAACAGAATTGTCCTCAAGGCTCCTGGAGGCTTCCTGGAGCTGTTGGTCTCCGGAGGAATGCGAAGGGTTTTTGCAAGGTCCTTCTCTATTTCTCTGTGGAACTTCTCGGGAAGGCTAGGTGCAGAAGGCAAGTTCTCAGGTCTATATGGTACAGGGACACGGAGGCTGCCATCTCACTGCAGACCGAGGGTCTCAATGGCGTGGTTGGAGATCCGTGCTGGACATTTAACGGAGATATCAAGGCGATAAGGTACAAGGTAAGACAAGAGCACGTGTAGTCCTACCATTCTGGAATGTTCTGACAGGGCCAGAACGCTCTTGGTATTAATAATGGCTAAGAGACATCTGGTGTCCTGAGACATAATGCCTAAGAGTTTATGTGGAGGTTGTGCCAATCAATTCATAGGAGGTTGTGCCTGACCACCGTGTTAAGAGCTGAGTCAAAACCAGTTAAAGTCACAATTTTAAGTTATTCCTAAGTGATGTCACCAGAAGGCAACTAGAGGGGTCATATGGAGGTATAATGCTGATAACAGAACAACCCATCTGCCTTTTGGTCAAATATTGATTTGGGGTGCACACAATTTTCTAGCAAGCTCATAGTTCTAGAATTGTGGACTCAGGGTGGACTGTGAAAAGGCAGGGATTTCCTGAAGAACTGCACTTTGGTGCTCATCACACAGGACCACACCTGTGAGTTGTTAAAGGCTAATAAGATGGTTACTAAAATTCGAGTCCATTCTTCTAGTACCTGAGCCGTGGTGGAGGAAGGAAATCTTTTCTAGGTATTTTGTTGACATTTACCGTGCAGTGCTAAACCAACCACAGTGTAAGAAAGGACATTATTACTGGATCTTAGGGAACTACAAAGTTTGGGGCAACTGAGCTTATTTTGTAAAGCTAAAGAAAGGTTAGGGGCCCCTGGGTGGCTCAGTTAAGCGTCTGAATCTGACTCATGACATGATCTCCCAGTTCCTGGGTTTGAGCCCCACGGCGAGCTCTGTGCTGACAGCTCAAAGCCTGGAGCCTACTTTGGATTCTCTCCTCTCTCTCCCCTCCTTCTCACCGCCCTCCCCAAATAAATTTAAAAAATTAAAAGCTGAAGAGAGGTTAATTTCTCAAAGCCACCCCTATAGTAAGAAGGGAGTGGAGGTTGGAGGGTCTCTGAAGGTTTGCTCAGTCTCTCGTGCTGCTTGAGGGGCCTGGCTGTGCTCCCTGGAGCAGTTAACAGCCGACTTTTTTGGAGAACTGACTATGTGCTGTTACCTTTTGAAGTACATTTCACATATTAACTAATTTAATCCTCCTGACAACTTTATGGCACAGCTATGATTTTTCCCATTTTACAGAGGAGTTAACTGAGGTTAGATTACTTGTGCAAGTTCACACAACCGGCCCAAGGCAGCCTAGTTCACATCGAGGATACCTGGGTCCAGGTAGATGCTCTTCACCTGTATCCCACTTCTCCCCTCCTCCTCACAGTCATCTGCGCACATGGGGAGGGGGGCAGGGGAAGTGACGGGAATCTTGAAGAGGTAGGGGGGGTATCATTCTGTCTATGGTAGGATTCAATGAGGTTTCAGTCCCAGATTCCATGCTCTGGACAGAGTCGAAAGCTCCCAGAAGATGCAAATGACATAGACATCTTTATTGTAGGAAAATCTCACAGTCTATGAGAGACTATCCACAATATAGAAGGAGGTTGGTAGGTAGGGAAACGCCGGAGGAGACTCTTTGTCTCTGACAAAGATGACTTTCTGCCTCATGGCTCCCCAACTCACCCCCTCTGTCCCCCACACCACGCACACACTCACAACCTAACATTAGCCCATTTTCATTTTTAAAATATACTAAGTTATTTACTTATTTTGAGAGAGAAAGAGAGAAAAAAACACAGGCAGGGTGGGGCAGAGAGAGAGGGAGAGAGAATTCCAAGTAGGCTCTGCACAGACACAGCACGGAGCCCGAGGCGCGGCTCGAACTCACAGACCGTGAGGTCATGACCTGAGCTGAAACCAAGACTCAGAGATGCTTAACCAAAGGACGCCCCAGGTGCCCACCCCCATTTTCACTTTCAACTGTTTCTGTGTCCCACCCTGACTGAGACAGAGAGAGCGGATTTGTCCTGAGACCCCCCGGGTGTGGAAGCAGGTCTATTCCGGGCCGCTCACCTGAAGAAGCAGGTAGTCCGTGCTGGCGTGGGGTCAGCTCCGCAGCGGGGCCAAGGACCCCGCACTGGAACCCAGTGGGGTGAAACTCTGCCGGGAAGACGCCGTGTGTGCCCCAGCTCCCAGGGCTCACCTACTTCTCACAAACTCTCACCTCAGCAGCCCAAAGGGCACTGCCTTGGCTCCAGAGTGCAGGAAAACGCTGCCTTACTTCTCTCTGACGCAGGGAGGCTGTCTCCAGAGGGCTTCTTATGAGCATTAACTTGCGTGGGCGGCCATCCTGCAGCTGACTCCCTTTGAGGGGTCGTTGTTTTCCATCCACAAGGTCAGCAAGTGCAGCTGCCTCGTGGCCATCACCATATGCAGCCAATGTAGTCTTCAAGGGCCCTCAGGGGTGGTAGGTAAGGCAAACTTGGGATCCAGGGTTTGAATGATGTTCCAAGAGTTAACATTTTGATGCTTAAACTCCTTACTTGGCCAAATGGGGCTGACAGCCCTACCCCCACGTGATCACTGGAGGTGTCATGAGCTAACATGCTCCAAGCACCTGATACTGATCACTAACATTCTGAAACCCACTGAACTCTGTGCTCAGGTCTGGCTTCTCATTTGCTCCTCACCACATTCTGTGAAAGACGGTCCACACTACTCCGAAGAAGAACGTCAGAAAATCTGTGATTTGATTCATGTCAGGTAGTTGGAGAAGGAAGCCCAAATCAAACCTAGCTGGGGATGACTGCAACGTTTGTGTGTTTACCCAACCCCAGTGCTTCCTGCTATGTTGGCACTCGGTAGGCACACTGATACTCCGGTTCCAGCCCCCCTTTGTTTTTATAACCACACTTGGGCTTTTAAGAAGCACAAATTGGGGCACCTGGGTGGCTCAGTTGGTTAAGCCTCCGACTTCGGCTCAGGTCAGATCTCACGTTCGTGGGTTCGAGCCCCACGTCAGGCTCTGTGCTGACAGCTAGCTCAGAGCCTGGAGCCTGCTTCTGGTTCTGTGACTCCTTCTCTCTCTGCGCCTCCCCCTCTCATGCTCTCTCTCTCTGTATCAAAAATAAATAAAACATTAAAAAAATTTAAAAAAAATTAAAAGAAGCACAAATTGGTCACTCCCGATAAAACACATGGCATCCCGAGTCATCAAATGCTTACCCAGTCACTAAGGGGCTGAGGTATTCTGGGTGTTGCACTCCATTGAGACCTATCACTGGGTGAACAACAGATGTCACAGAAGGCAGCATCCGCTGCCTGTGAATGGGCAGTGTTAACTGTGACCCAGTACAACACTGAATGTCAATTACCAGCTACCGTCAATTACTAGCCACAGAGCTACAGCGTGGTTGGAGCCCTAGGTCTTGGAATGCAAATTCCTTCTCTCTTCAGGAGCTTCCCCTTTCTCTTAATTAGCAATTAGGCTGCAAAGTTTCAGACCAGCAGGTGAGGCTCCAGGAAACACTAAGGGAGCGCAGGAAAGGAAAGATGAAGCCCACATTTCTGTAGCCTGTGGCTACAGAGGAAAAGAAGGAGCGTAGTTTGAGGATGTTCCCTCCCTGGGGCACTGGCATGGGGGGAGGGACAGCAGCTGTACTTTGAAGGGTTTAAGAGCAAGTAATAAACGTGGGTTAGGGAGGCTCTTTTGATCCCCATAGAAATGAAAGTAGATGATAACAAGTCTCATCCTTAGGCCTGTGTTCCAGGACTCCCACCACCACAGAGAGCCTTTGGATGGTTTTAAGCTCCTCGGGAAAGCCTTGGGCTTTAACGGATCTGATCTGCATGCTAGGGCCCTTGTTTAGCTCGAGAGTGTCAGGAAGGCTTAGTGATCCTGATAGTTCTACCCGCCATCCGTCATCACCTCCAGAGTGAAGGATGTGGGACGGTCCTTTGGGCTCCATAGCACAGTGCTCACTGGGAGTGTGACCTGGTCAGGTCATCAGTGATGTTTTCCAAAAGGTGAATGAATTATTCTTTCAAATGATGGTTCCCCACTTCTGTCACTGTGTGTTGAGCCCCAAGTCCCCTCACTATGAACGCATCCGATAACATACAGATTCCCCCATGAGAAAGGTTTCACTGCAGCCACTGGTGGTGGGAGCACTGGGGGACAGCATCAAACCCAAGGACTAGGGGGACTCAGTGCCTTAGAGAACATGGAGACATTCTAGGGTTGGGTGCCTGGGTGGCTCTGTCAGTTAAGCGCCTGACCCTTGATTTAGGCTCAGGTCATGATGTCACTGTCGTGGGATCAAGCCCATTATTGGACTCCATGCTGGGTGTGGAGCCTGCTTGAGATTTTCACTCCCTTTATACACATGTGCTGTCTCTCAAAATAAATTAACCCTAAAAAAATTCTAGGCTCACTTGCAGAAATAACAAAGACAGCCCACTGAATAAAGAGTCTGGCAAGATATCTTCCACACTTCAAATGGGCAATAAATCAATTTCCACCTACCATACTGTACCTACAGGAAATTCATGATCCCACAGATTTGATGATAGGCTTTATTTATCTTATTTAATTGCAGATAATAAGCACACTCATGATGCCTTTTGTCCCCTCTTGCGTCTGGTTTTACAACCAACTGTTCAGTGTATTTTAAATTTTAGCATCCTTAAACTCAAACATAGAAGGACTTTCAGAAACATAGAGGCAGGCAATCCAAAATTCTCCTAATGGAGGAAAAGATACACAAGGATCAATCCATCAATACTAGATTTTCATATAAATTGGAGGAGCAGAGAGAGATGACTATAATTCTGGTTATAAACTATTTCTGAGGAGCCCGTTTATTTTGTTTTCTGACAGCAGGTAAGCAGTATAGAAAATTCCTGTGCAGAGCTCCAATTAATTATTTTATTTATTTAAAAAAAAAACCATCTGCGGTTTCCTCTCAGGAGCTTCTAATCTAGTGGACAGACCAAACTGCTTGTAAAATCCCGATTTGGGATAAACAGAATTGCCTTTTAATAAATAGTGGCCACTTGATCAGAGAAAATCAATTCAGAGAGTATATTCAATCACTGAGGAAATCTGCTCTCTACAATGTGTTGGCTCAAAGTTCATCTGTTTTCACAGTGAATTCCTTTTTGATACCCTTCCCTCACCAAATGCTCTAGACCAGGCTTGTGCTCAAGGTCCACCTTTTTCTAAACAGCAAAGCTACTTGGAACACCTAAAAGGGAATTGAATCCATACCAGGGAAACACTGCAGAAAAGAGCTTGGGTCATAGCCCAACTCTATCACTTACCTAGCTAAATTAATTTCTGCAGGATTTTTCATCTCTTTGAGCCTCAGTTTCTCACTTACCAAAGGGCTGTTGTCTGGAGGAAACCTTCCGTAGAACAGCACGTGTATATAATACGGTGGGTGTCGGAGGATGGGCGCTCCACCTATTGCTACATCACCACTATATTCAGGCCTGTTGGCCAAGACTTCACTCTGGGTACTTTTTTTTTTTTAAGCAACCTGCCTGTGGTCAGGGCCCAAGCAATGTGGAAATGAAATGGATCAACTCTTCATTCCGTGCTCTTTGGATAACGTGCAGGCTGGAGGAAACCAAGCCTTTGCAAGTGTGTTGATCCACAATTTACGATCCATCCTTTGGGTGGAGGTGCCAATCCATGAGGGCACCAGAGTAGCATTGCAGAGTATCTGAGAATAAAATTTTAAAAAACAACAACAACAAAAAAGCCATAGGACCAGGAAGGGGAAGTCCTGTCAATCAGAAAAGCCGGTGTGGGAGGGAAAAGGGAGGGCAAAAAAGAACAGCAGTGACCCCCAGACACCTCCAGGCCTTGGGAACAGACCTCTCCTAAGTGCCTGATGTTTACTCTGTCTTTGTAGTTCCCAATGGAAACAAAGACAACAAAACCAAAACAAACCAAAACCCGAGTATTCCATCAGCCAGATATCCTCAGGGCCTTTATCCATTTATCCATTGATCTCCATTATCATCTCCCAAGACTCAGTTCAACAAACTGGCTCTTCAAGATGGTTGGTGCTCTTTGGACACATCCCCAAAGGGCAGACAATCCTGAGTTTTTTTGGTTAAAATTAAGTATTGGCCTGGTAAGGAACAAACTCAGTGTTAGACTTGTTTTGGGCGGGAAGGTGGGGGGGAGGGGTGGGCAGTATCTGTAAGATAAAATTTACTCTTAACCATTATTAGTATACAATTCTGGTCATTAATTACATTCACATTGTAATGCAAACAAGGCCACTACAACACCACTACCATCTCCAGAACTTTTCCATCTTCCCCAATTGAAATCCTGTACCCATTAACCAATAACTCATACTATTGGTTAAGAATCTCCACTCTACTTTCTGTCCCTCTGAACCTGACTACTCCAGATACCTTACATAAATGGAAACACACCATATTTGTTCTTTTGTGACTGGTTTATTTCACTAAGCATAACATTTTCAAGGTTCATCCATGTGGCAGCACGTGTCAGAATTTCCTTTCTTTTTAAGGCTGAATACTTATGTAAACTCCTAAGCAAAGATGCCTCTGTCTCACTGGATGGCTTCATCCTTTGAGCCTGGCTCTAAAATGTCACACTCAACAAGGCTTTAAAAGCTCAATTATTTCATTAGTATATAACTTGAAAGTGTTACTGAGTATTTATTATAGCTGGTAAAAAGTAATAAATGCGTGGATTTCTTTTCATGAACACTGTCTACACACAGCCATATCTTAAGTTGGAAACTAGGTATTGGCCTCCCTGCAAAGAAATAGTGTTACTTGAGTGCTTGTGGCTGCAGAGTCATTCAGGAAAGTCACATTCCATGATTCCTGGCATCCAGTGACAAAGCACATACACAGAAGCTTCCAGAAAATTCAGTATCCCAACGCTGCTCACCGAAATAACCAGACACAAACCAAATGGCTAACTTTCTCATCAAATGTTCTTCCCATCTTCTCTTACCATCACCCTTGCTAAAAAGTTGTTTTACACTCATATTGTAATCTACTCACGTTTACTAATTATTTATTGTTTTTATGTATACAACATATATTTGCCAAGATGCCACAACAAATTTTGTTCCGTTCCATAAAGGCTATTACAAAGTACAAAATAGAGCAGAGCCCTCTGTAGGAGGAATGGAGGTCTCCTGGCCATGTATGCCTACAAATTATGACTATGTGAATCTCCATCATGTTTGGTAGCTGCAGATGATGCACTAAATGCTTACCTATTCTCAGTGATTTCATAAAGTTTACTTGCAAGTTAGATCTGTTAATACAAACATACCGTGCAATGTTACCAAGAGATGGAAAAGCAGAGCTAGCCACTTCCGTGTAAATTTTTCTTCTTTTTAAAAATTTTTAAATGTTTATTCATTTTTGAGAGACAGACTCAGGGAGTGAGTAGGGGAGGGGCAGAGAGTGAGAGAGACACAGAATATGAACCAAGCCCCAGGTTCCGAGCTATCAAAACAGAGCCCAATGCTGGGCTCGAACCCACGCACCATGAGATCATGACCTGAGCTGAAGTCGGACGCTTAACCAACTGAGCCACCCAGGCACCCCTCTTGTAAATTTTTCAGTGGACCAGTATTCATTTTTAAGCCGTGTCTTCAAATTTTGAGACATTGCCTCTCTACATGGGACACTCCTTCCTCCATGTCCTTTGAACTATTATAGGAGGAGATGAGAGAGGAACTCAAAGGGGAATGGAATTTTTTTGATCACAGTAAAAAGATAATTTGGACTGAATAACAGATGAAGACACCAGAAGGAAGAGCTTGTAGGATGAGGTGGAGAACAAAATATTGGCCCCTGAAGTCTGTGCTACAAGTGATTTTTTTCCCCAAGAATTTTGTATATTACGCCTGTCATAAACATTTAGTTTCATTGTGCAATGAAGACAGATGACAAGAATTTGCTGCTCCAACAACCAAAAAAAAAAAAAAAAAAAAAAAAACCAGATTTCCAAGGACATAGTGGAGTTGCCTTTTTTTTTCAAATGTGCAGTGGGAAACTCTGTCTGCAAGGGCTGGGGTTGGGGACAGTTGTTTCTGCAACTAATTGGACCTCTACATAATTATGAAAATCAGGGCAGGTCCCTCTGTTTTCATCTGTTCTAAAGCCAACACTTGCTCTAACGTTAGGAAGAATGCAGGCTTGAGAGAGGTGCACAGCTAAGCTGTCCTACGCTGACTCACTTATGTAAGCCTCAAGGTTATGAGGGTTTTTTCCATTTTGGGTCCAAATGGTAGGAAGGAAAACCATGTTTTATGAGTTAGTCATCAGGGAAGAAAAGTGCTTGGGAAGGTCTTAGATTAGGGAGAACTTTTGTAGATCAGAAGATGATGCAAGATGTGAAGAAATGATTGAAGGCAAAGAGGTTGATGGAGAACCATCCTGGGGAAAGTTCCAGAGCATTAGGTGAACAGCCAACAATGGCCAGGAGGAACATACATACCTTCCACAGAAAGAAAAGACAAGTGAACAATCAAAGAAATTGAGTGATGCTGGAGAAACTCAGTATCTTATCAGCAAATTAGGAAATGAGGTCACCTTCTGAGAAAGAATTGGGGACTCTGGAACTTGGGTCTTGGGAAGTTTTGGCCTCGCCCCAGTAACAAACGCAAGAGGCAATTGGAAAGATGAATAAAAGAATGATCAAGTGGAGTGAGCTAGAGTCAGAGTGTATCATTAGAAGGCTGTGTTAGAAAAGTTATTTGAAATCTCAGACGTGGGGCAGTTTCAAGTGAGGATTAGCTCTAAGGTGGTTGAGCAAATCAAGTACAAAGCCAAGGTATCAGTGCCACCTACTGGCTTATGGAAGCCAATGAGGAGGCAAACAAGAGATACAGAGAATTTAAAGTGTTTACAGTCCCATCTGGATAACATTTGCTCGAGACTTTGGGTGTAGATATGGAATAACTCACAGAACTACCTAAATAGCATTTGATTTAGCAGACCACGATGCATTTAGCTTAAAATCCTACCCTAGTGTTGCATCTAAGACAACATGAAAATTAAGGTGGATGGATATTAGAAGTTAGGAAAACCAAACCACTGTGTCAGGTCCTAGAGGCACAAATGCCAAGGCAAAGCAACAGTCTTTGCCTCTACGTCTAGCAGAGAGCCTAGTATGTATGCCTTTGCTCTTCTGTTTTAGGTATTTATCTAGACTGTCCAAGGAAGTGAAAGGCTACTGGCTAGCATGTGGATTATACCTATTGCTTTAGAAATCATTCTTCTCAAAAATCTTTGAAAACCCAGGAGCAGGATGGTTGTGATTTATATTTCTAAATCTCACCTACTACCCAGCATACAGGTGTTCAAAAAATATCCATGGAATGAATGAATGAACAAGTGAATAATCTATGATCCTACATTTTTCTAGACTACACTTTCTTTGGGTTTACAGGCCCCTGGAAACCATCCCTCATTCCTGTTCCACTCAGCACCTACCTTTTGAAAGATACATAGCAACCATCTAACTCCGTCAACCCAAATTATTTGCATTGGCAATGTAAGCGAGATCTACTTCTTCCTACCAGGTCTGCCTTAGATCCTCTCCTCTTCATCTTGCTAGTGTCTGGATGAATAATCACGGCTCAAAAGTCACACTGTGACAAAAGTAGAAGGGATTACAGCAAGGGCAATAATTAGGTAGAGTGGGGAGCCTGAAGCCTGAGTGGGTAAATAAAAGGCTATATAAAGAGGATTCCTATATTGAATGAGACAGTCTCAACTTAAAATCACCCACTCTTATTAGACAGAAGTCCCAGCCTTTTTCTGCCTTGGAAACCAAGCTTTCTGATTCCCAAGACTGCAATCCGTCCATTCTAATACCTTTGTGTGAATTAGTAAAAGGTGTCCCCCACAGGGGCAGAGACAGAGACAGCTGACACCGGAGCGCATGGCTTGGTGAGGTGAACACAGGCTGGATCTCTGCCTCCACGTGACCACAGGGACAGGCACCTTGTGCAGTGAACCACTTGCACACTTGCCATTCTTTGCCCCTGCTGGATACTCACTCTTTTGGGTATTGGGCTCCTTAGCGTAACTCCTGAGCTAAAAACTATGGTTCCATTCTAAAATTTATATGTCAGATTCCTTGGCAACAACCGAGTGACAAAGAAGAACAGACTGGGATGTTTAAGATGTGCCATTAGATGATTGCATTGCTGTGAATATGCAGTTTCCCCCTTTAGTTAATAAAACTACTAGAATAACTCTACATCATATACTTTGTATAGAAGGACAAACTCTCCCTGCCACTTCATTTTCATTTTTGTGGTTTAGTGCAAGGTTGATATTTATATATATAAGGTTACCTCCCCCAACTGCACTAGTTCAGTAAAGCTATGGGACAACACAGAGGGGAGGACTTCCTTCAATTTCTCACCAGTCAAGTCTGTTTACAGGGTTTCGAAGCAACTACAATAAATCAGGTAGCAAATCTTAGAGTTTCAGTAAGACCTCTTGGTTAAACCACGAGTGAGGAAATGCTACCTCAGTATTCTGGCTGGATCTCAGATTGACAATGTTCAGACATACTTACAGGGGATGGGGTGATTCTCCTGAAATCTGAGACTATGTTTTCTGTGCATGATTGGTTTCCAAACCATACGGAGTGGCTCTTTGGATCAGACTACAGAAACTTGTTGATTTCTTTTAGGACAGTGGGAGGAGAGACGTTGTGTAGCAAGAGTAAAGGGTTGAGTTCAATGAGACCCATCATTGGCTTAGCACTGGATTGTCACCTTCGAAGAAGCTGGCCTGTCACATGAAACGATACTCAACATCACTCATCATCAGGGAAACACAAATCAAAACCAGACTGAGATACCACCTCACACCAGTCAGTGTGGCTAAAATGAACAAATCAAGAGACTATAGATGCTGGCGAGGATATAGAGAGATGGGCACACTCCTACACTGTTGGTGGCAATGTAAACGGGTGCACCTGCTCTGGAAAACAGTGTGGAGGTTCCTCAAAAAACTATCCATAGAACTCCCTTATGACCCAGCAATTGCACTGCTAGGGATTTACCCAAGGGATACAGAAGTGCTGATGCATAGGAGCACATGTATCCCAATGTTCATAGCAGCACTGCCAACAATAGCCAAAACATGGAAAGAGCCTAAATGTCCATCACCTAATGAATGGATCAAGAAGATGTGAGAGATACACACACACACACACACACACACACACACACAATGGAGTATTACATGGCAATGAGAAAGAATGAAATCTGGCCATTTGTAGGAAAGTGGATGGCCCTCGAGAGTGTCATGCTAAGCAAAATAAGTCAGGCAGAGAAGGACAGATACCATATGTTTGCACTCATAAGTCTAACAGGAGAACAGGAGAAACCTAATGGAGGACCAGGCAGAGGGGAAGAGGGAAAGAGAGTTGGGGAGAGAGAGGGATGCAAAACTTGAGAGACTATTGAATACTGAAAATGAACTGAGGGTTGAAGGGGAAGGGGGAGGGGGGAAAAGAGGTGGTGGTGATGGAGGAGGGCACTTGTGGGGAAGAGCACTGGGTGTTTTATGGAAACCAATTTGACAATAAACTATTAAAAAAAAACCAAAGAGGCTGGCCTGTCTCCACCATCTTTGCTGGGAGAATAATTTCTTAAATGTTCATGAGAAGTTTGTGAAGCTGGATGTGCATCTATGGAAAGGTTTATTATGTGTTTTTCCTTGGGGAAGATACTTTCCAATTAAGTGAAGGATTCTGGGGCTATCTCTTCATTGTTACTCTTTCAGGGTGAGATGCAGCTCGCATCTGTCAAATGTTAGCCAAGTTTTGACTCCCCTTCCTGACTAGTTACCACAATGATCCCAGAGTTGTGGGTGGGTCCTGCTTGTTGCTTAACTTGAACCAAGGCTGTACCTGGGGTCTCTGGGGTCCAGGAATTCTCAACCGTTAACAGGAAAGTCAGAAGGAGCTCAGTCATGGGGTCCTGTGAGAAGCCCCCCTTGGCCTCTCTGAACTTATTAAATCTGTAACACATGTTGACTAGATCCAAAATTATGTCATTGCCTCATAACTTTTTGAGGTTCCAAATTCCGAGGCCCTTGGGAGAGGAGCAGTTGTTATTATAAGGTCAGGGTTTAGGGCCGGCAACTGAAGCCATTCAAGGTCTCCTCTCTGTGTTGTTTCCATTGCTTTCAGGCAGCCACAGAGAGGTCTGGCTGCTCTCACACCAACAGCCCAGGCAGCACCGCCATGTAGAAATGAGGTAAACAATTAGATTTTGTTCCATAGGAGAATACATTGATGAGCATGGCCACTGCCAGATCTGCGAAGCCTCGTGTGCCAAGTGCTGGGGGCCCACTCAGGAAGACTGCACTGGCTGCCCTGTCACAAGGTGAGTGGCCTTTCAGTATCTCCTGTGGTCGGGAGCTCATGGGTGACAGGTTGGAGAGAGGAGGTGCTTATGACCTTAAAGACACCCCCCTTGGGCCTGCAGGAAAAAGAACCAAACACCTTTCCATGACACAAAAACTCTCCATGGTCTGGCCACAGCCCCCCTCTGTAGTATCTTCTCCCCATGTTGCCCAGTACCCCCTGCAAGAATCTGGTCCCTGGACACCAAAGAGACTTTCATCAATGATGAGGACGGTGTCTTTGATGCCTGTAACTGCATCTCCTTCTGCACACCAATCATCTCCAGCTGCTGATCAAATATCTACTCATTTTTCTACAGAGAACAGAAGGTATTTTGACCCCTTCACAGAATTAACCTTCTCCTCTTTATATTTTCCTGTGCTCCATATAGACTTCCATAAGAGCACCTGTGACATTTCAAAACATGAATTTACAAATCTCTCTATCTCTACAGATGGGCAATATTTCCATAAGCCCCTTGAAATCCTCACCTTTGTACCACCATTACCTATCACGGTGCAAGGAAAATAGTAGGCACTCAATAAATGTCTGGTAGCTGAATGGATGAGGAAATAACAAGTATTTGAATGGGACGAGAATCTCTGCTAACACACTGGGAATTTCAAGTGTAGACAGGTGGAAGCCTGTTGTATTTTTGCTCAACCCTCCTCTGATCGGAGCACTTAACATTTTGGCCAACTGAATGTTTCAGTGAATAGCCCAATCACTACTCAGCTAAATACGTAGGAAGCAGTCTCTCTGCAGACCAGCACAAGGCTGTTCCAGCATCAGGTGAATCCCTAGGGTGGGCATTCCCTCTACTTTGTATGACAGCCATTTCACTTAATTTTGCCTCAGGACTACAATAGCCTGAGAGGGGACCATGGTGATTTGTCTCCCTATTCCCCACAGTGATCAACACATAGTAAGAATTCAAGAAATGTGTCTTGTATTGAATTTGATAAAATGAGTAATCAGTATCATGGGCTTGGCTTGCCAAATGGCCTCCGCAGGAAGAGAAAGAAGGAAAGGAGAGATGGAGGGAGGAAAGGAAACAGACACAAAAGAACAGCTTTAAGAATTTTCAGGGCTGTGGCGACATTTCCCAAATGTGTCCTTAAGATATCTATGCCTCTAAATGTTGGATTTGCTTTCAAGACATACTCTTAGGTAGAGACATCATTCTGAATATGGGGCCTGTTTCTGCCAACTCACCACATCAACAATCAAATCCCACTCCATGTTTGGGCATCTTTGAATGAAGGGAACCTACTAGCATTTGTTTACTAAGGCTTTTCCCATCATCCAGTGTATACTGCAGAAGTCAGGATTGTCGGAGGCTCATCAAAAGTTAGAAAAAACCCTCTACTACCATAAGTAGCCATTAAAAAATTGAAACCCACTGGCACACAAAGATCAGAGATATAGCTCCAGGGCCACGGGGATAGTTTAACTGTCTTCAGCAGCCCAGGATTTAGCTATTGGAGAAAGAAGAGCACGTGTGTGGATCTTGAATTAAGGTGTCTTCTTCAGGAAATCTTGTTTCCCAGGGAGAATATTTTTCTCATCTCCCTGAGCACTCCATTTTGCTCATTTCTCTTCCTTGATGAAAATACATTGCAGATATGGCCAAGAAAGGGTATCATGTCATGGCAATGAACTACCTGACTCTTTTTCATCTGCATTTTCCTAGAATAAGGATGAGAAGATGAAGAGGAAAAAAAAACTATTAAAAAATGTTTTTAATGTCTTTATTTTGTTTTGAGAGACAGAGAGTTAGCAGGGGAGGGGCAGAGAGAGAGGGAGACACAGAATCTGAAGCAGGCTCCAGGCTCTGAGCTGTCAGTACAGAGCCAGATGTGGGGCTCACACCCACAGACTGTGAGATCATGACCTGAGCTGAAAAGTTGGATGCTTAACCCACTGAGCCACCCAGGCCCCCCCCAAATTATTTTGAAAGACGTGGGTGTTGAATTAGTCATTCTCAAAAGGGCAGCAAAGTACTTTTCTTGAATATTTTCCAAAGCATTTCGCTGGGTGGAATCAGATCCATTTAAGGTGGTTTTGAGTACCTGCTTTATATCCAGCTCTGAGTTAGGTGCAAGGTCGATGAATTCTTACAGGTAGCTCAAGGAGGTCAAATTCAAGGGATGGGAAGCACTCAAGGACAAGCAATAGTGAGTCAGCTTTAACATCCTAGGCCTGAGGCAAAAGCTGGGGTCCTGGAAGAGGGGATGCCTGACAGAAAATGGAGTTGTAGGGGACACAGCCACTCCAGAACCATAGAAGGAGAGAGCAGAATTGTAGCTCTAGGGAGAATATATACTCCTAATCTCTCTCTCCTCCCTGACTCAGATCTCCTGCTGGTATTTTCCCTTGTCTGAAACTAACTGGAAGCCAATGGGAAACATCACTTACAAGTGAGGGACTTGAAGTTGGGGAGGCAGTTTCTAGTGGGAACACTTCCACGACACAGAAGACAGAATGACCAAAAAAAAAAAAAAATGGATCTGAGGCAAGGGTTAGGGGTAAGGAGACAAACAGAATAACCAGGACAGTCGGTCTGTCCAAGTTCCTTCCTCGCCTTAAGCTTTGGGATATCTCTAGTCGTGGTAGAAAAAAAAATCATCCCTAAAAGAGTTTTTATCTAGGAGAGGAGTGTTAATATTTAAATCTGGGTTTGCTTCAAAATAATGCAAGAGGGAAGTCAATTGATGGGAATATAAAGACTGGCCATGCACTGAGACTGACAGGTGAATACAGAGGGAAGGGTACTGTTATGTCTTGTATGTATGTTTATTTTATATGTGTTTACTTTTTTCCTTAATAAAATTTTTAAAGACAACAAGATATTTTACAGAAAGTCAAACTCTAGGAAGTCCTCTCTACATATTCTAGTTCTCTCTTTACATTTCCGGAAACTCTCGAGCTTAGCTCCTTAGAGACATTGAACATTTGGAGGAAGTAAGTGCCACCTGTGGCGCTGCTGTTGAACATGCGCAGCCTTGCAAGCCCATGGCCTTCATGGCCCACGCTGGTTGCCCAACCCACAACTGAGGGGGTTACGGACTCGATGAACTCATGAAAAGCATTAAAATTCACCTCTGTTCTGACCCACCCTCAAATGTTTTATTTGACCTGTTTCAATGAATTCAGGGGTTAAGAAAGACTTTTTTTTTTTTTGCCAGATTCATTGCTTTAACATTAAAGAGCCAAGAAATTATAGTAAGTGCCCTTGTGATCGGTCATTTAGGCCAAACCAATAATCAGCAGAGGATCAGCTAAGCCTGACTTGCCGTCTCTTCTGTTCCAATTTACATCACTCACACACACACTCACACACACACACACACACACACACACACACACACACACACAATGGGTGTCTAGAAAATTTAGGGGCAATAGTGAGCACATTATCTCTGCCCGGCTCCTTAGCATGTGGTTTTGCCAACTTCTTCCTTTCCATAAGCGCTGTTGGACCCGAAATGGTTCGCTGCTTGTGAAAAGGCTCAGAGCATGCGTGACTTGGGGCAAGAAATGCCTCCCCTGCAGAGATTAGTCTGCCTGCCTCTCACAGAAATCCACAGATTGGATGACTGGCTGTCCTAGAGATGGCTTGAGTTGGCTTTAAAGGAAATTATCATCAGCCCCATGGAGCCTGGAGCAAGGTGTCTATTCCGCTCCACTAGGGAAGATTTGTCGGTCTCAGGGGAAAATCTGTGCCACTTAAATGATACTTTTCTCAAGCTCTTTAGCCATTTTCCTTGATGGGGATGGGGACGCCGGAAATGATGGGCGTGATGTGCCTTTACCTGAGCATGACTGTTTTCCTTCTCTTTGTAAATCTCTAGAAAGAATAGTGTGTGTGTGTGTGTGTGTGTGTGTGTGTGTGTGTGTGTGTGTATCTTTAAAGCACAATTATGTGCTTGGCATTTTCCTAAAATCAAGTAAGTACTCAAGTAAGAAACACAGACTCATCCATACATAAACACAAAAGTATTACAGCATCGGCTTCACTCCCCAGTCCACCACCCCCACTTTCTGGATGCTTCTAAATGGTTCCCATCATTGAGAGTATTAGGTCACCTCTCCCACGAGAAATGATTTCCCCCTAAACAAATCCGTCATCTCTTTCTATAAAAGACAAAGATGATGATATGCTTTTCATCCTTTTTTAACTAAACTTAGGGGGAAAAAAGAATCCTCACAAATAAATGCCCCCATTCTCCCTTCCAGGAGACCATCTAGTAGCTTCCTCATTTAAAAACCTCAGGAAGCTCTTACACAGTTTTTCTTAAAGGAATGTTTTTGGTTTCTGCGGGGTTTCTTTTTTAACTGGTCCCATCCAAATTATTCCTTGAAAAATCTTCTAACTCAGAGACCAGAGTCAGGGTGGGGCTGGGATATTCCCGGTTGGCATTAGTGCCACCAACTAAGAGTCTGGGCTGGGAGCACAGCCTGCTCATTATACGCCATGGCACAGGGGATCTGGATTGACACGGACGACCAGATGTGCATACGTGTCTGCTTAGGGCTAGGACTCCAGGCTCTGCAATATCCAAAAGGCTGGTGCGCTCCAGTAGTGCTGGGTATGGTGGCCAGAACCTGGAGGGCAGAGAACACAAGACGGAGGTGGCTTTCCCTGTCATGTTGTAGGCTTTAATCCCATTGTTCCCAACAGAGGCAGATGACATGGGCTTTCAGGATGTGGTGACAAGATGGAAGATTGCAAGCAACATTCTAGGTCAGGTTGCCTTGCTCCTACTCTGACTTCCTCCCAACCCATTCAAGCCCATCTGCAGTTCAGGGCTGCCTCTAGCTACGGAAATGGGATTCAGCCAACCAGGGCACCCCAGCCTACACCCATGGGATGCCCAGCTTGGGTGGAAGGAGGTGGTAGAGAAAGAAAGAAGCCCTACCTTTGCTGACAGGCCCCCCACTCTCTCAGTCTGGATGCCAACATCATACCTTCGGGGCACACACGTGCTACGTGCTCAGTTAACCTCACAGCTGAGACACTAATGACTCTACTGGACCCTGTTTGGCACTGCCTGTGTTACTTAGGAATCATTTAACAGATTCCACAGTAATCCATACTCTCAGTGAGCAGAGGAAATAACAGTGGCTCTCAAAAGTGTGTCCCTAGACCAACAGCAAAAGCATCACCCAGAAACTGAAAAAACACACATTCTAAGCTCCCTCCCCCAAAGACTTTGCCGAATTAGAAACTCTGGGGGGGAAATTCTGGGGCTCACGCCCTCCTATCTGACTCTTGCCTTTGGTGAACATTTCATATCTGAATGAGCAAAATTCTTGGATATAACTTAATCACATTTGCTCTTGGAATTACTTCGCAGAGGAAGAAAAGCAAAATGATGAAAATATTATGATATGGATTGTATGTGTATAAAATCAAAGGTTTTATAAGCCCATAGCCATCCTATCTGTGGGGTCCTTGTAGGTGTTTACAGACAAGATTTTTTAAAATGGTATGTTATCCATCAAGAAGCGCTTGCAAAAATGACACTCAAAATCATTTCATTGATTGCTTGCCAGAGGCCAAGTTTATAAGTAGCACGTAAGCTACAGGACACCGTTTGGTTCTGCCCTTTGAGAGCCCTTGATGTTGACATTTCCCATGTAAAGTGTGGGCATGATGTTAATGCAGGGAAGAATATTTTCTCCAAGGCTTCTGGATTCAGAGGCCTCTTTAGCGTCTTGAATGATTAAAGACCTCCATCTGACTGCTGACTGTGTTTGGCTGGGGCCCACAATATGGGTTTAATCCCTGCAGGCACTGGTTAGCTTATTTGGAACCAGAATCACGATTATGTCCTGAGCCAGTTTCTGGCATGCCTGCTGTTGGGTCCAGACCTTGGGCCAAGGATGGGCACATGACTAATATTCCACATGTTCTAAGATGATCAGTCCCAGGCATCTCCCTCGTTTCTGGAACAATGAAACCAAGTCTGTGCAGTGAAACACGAACACATGTTTTAATACTTACAGCCATTCCAGAAAGTCGCCATTACAAACTGAAATCTGCTCTTCCTTTAGGATTTTTGACAACGGCCGCTGCATTTTCAAATGTCCCTCAGGGAAATTTGAATTTCAGAAGCAATGCCATCCATGCCATTACACCTGCCAAGAATGCCAAGGAAATGAGCCTTCCAACTGTACTTCCTGTGGAGTAGGTGAGGAAATCTGGCTGTTCTCTTCTTCCTTTCTTCAAACCTGTTCTCCCACTGGCCATAATTTGGTGTGACTCAAAAGCTTTATCTCCGGGGACAAGGGGTTATTAGGCAGCTGTTCATTGGAGAGTGTGTATAACCTTGAAGCTTCTGCTTCTTGTCAGGAAACGAGTTCACATTATTGTCGACACCGACTCACTGCCCCTGAGGAGATGAGAGAGAAGCTAAGAAGTGTCTTTCCGGAGAAGGAGAAAGAAAGGTCAGGCAGACATGATGTCAGACATGAGACAGTCAGTGAAGCTAAGATTTGTTGAGGTAAAAGTGAAAAGCTAGGATGTTAAGGAAGACACATTGAGGCTTGAGGAGAAATATTGAAATAGAGGCTGTATCAAGGTCTCCTCAGCCTGAAGCTATGCCATTCAGAAGTTGTCAGAGCCCTACTGTAGAAACAAAGGAATTGTTTCAACACAAAAGTGTAACTTTTTGTGTCCTACCTTAAAAAGTCTAAGTCTCTGCTGTCATTGGATTATATCCCATGATCTCAAAGGTCCTCTGCAGTTTGACCCTTGACTCCCCTCATATGCCTGCCCCCTACCTTGACCTTCCATGAATCAGGTTCATATTTTATTCCACTTCCATGAAACGTTTATCATTTAAGCCAAATTTAAGAATCAGGAGATTACAGGGGTGTCTGGGTGGCTCAGTCAGTTAAGCGTCTGACTTTTGGTTTCTGCTCAGGTCATGGTCTCACGGTTTGTGAGTTCAAGCCCAGTATAGGGCTCTGCACGGCCAGTGTGGAGCCTGCTTGAGATTCTCTATCCCTCTCTCTACCCCTCCTGCTCTTTCTCGCTCTCAAAATAAATCAATAAGCTTTTTTAAAAATTGAGAAATTTCAAAGAAAACCCCGGGTTTTTGTTTTTGCTTCTGTTTTTGTTTTGTTCTGGTAAAAGAGAATTATTCATCTTTATTCTGGCTTGTAACAAAACCAAGAAAAAGGAAGAACAAACTGAGAGTATCATGCATTTGCAGAAAAATGGGAGATAACACATATCTTTGTGGAAATTAAAATTCTTTCTTTGTGGTTCTTACGTAAACAAAGTGGATCAATGTCAAATTACCTCACGAGGCTGCTCCTTCTGTTTCCTTCCTCATCTGTAAGATGGTAATAAAGGTTTTCTACTTTTAAGGTTATCGTGAAAATGAAATGAGATTAAATGAGATAAAATAACAAATCACTTCAAACAGGGCTGGGCACATAAGAAGTATTCAGTAAATATTAACTACTATCCTTACGACTAATGCTATTATTTGTACCTACTTCCTCTGTGGGCATCGGAATTTCTCTAGCTGTTCAAAGACTTCACTGAAGATGTTCCCAAAGCTGTTGTCTACCGGACCTCTATTTACTTTTTAGGTCTCAGTTTCAACATCATTCCCTCCTTGAGGGCTGCCCCAATCTCCTTGTCTCAGTTGGGACCTCTCCATATGTGCGTCCTTAGAGCCTCCAAGTACCCCTTTCCAGGTGTCCTTAAACTTGATATCTATCTTGTCCATAGACTCGATGTCCTATAAGAGTGGAGAATGGTTCATAACTGAGCACTAGCTTTGAGCACTAGGAGAGCACCGGGCATGTGGGAGGCACACAATGTAACGGAATGAATGGTTCAGTGGAAAGATTACCAGTCCCGGCAATGAGGGTACCTCGTTCCCGCTTTGTTATTAATGAACTAGAAGACAAATCAGTCTCTTCACCTCTTTAAGTCTCTCCTTGTTTGTAAAAAATAAAGAAGAGGGGACACATAGACAAGACAGCATCTAAAATCCCTTTCACACTTAAAACATACTAAATCCTCATGCATAGTACACACTCAAGGACTCACTAAACAAATGTCTAAAATAAGCATCCTATCGTTACGTGGGCCAACCTGAACATAAAATGCTTTGATGTTTCCCTGGCATTTTTTGTTTAAAAGTGTGCTTATTCCAGATCTTCGCAAAATTGTATGGTGCCTCTCACAGGTGCAGGCCATAGCTTGCCTTCAAGGAGTTTACAGTCTAGCAGAGGGGTTTGTCCTTCCGTATTATAAAACAAGAATCAATGAAAGACCAAATGAGGGAAGGATGTCCCTCGTGCTTGTGTTAGCATCGCTGGCACATGAAACAGTGCTAGAAACAAGAGGTGACTGGACAGATGCAGTCCTAGATCAAAAGGCTTTCATAAAAGGCTGAAACCCTCTGACTAGGGAGTCCCACCTACACACCATCAGCATTTTCCATCATTGTAGAAATCCCACCTTTGTTTAATGGTAATTTGGTTACGATTTAGGTCAAAATCCTTTTGGAAATGCCACCCTCCAGCTCAGCTTTGTGGGGGAAGATTCACTCTAAGTTCTTTTCTAGATTTGCTCTCTACCAAATCGAACCCAAAGCTAAACTCAACGCCACCTCCCAACAGCTATAGTAAGAAGCATGTTGAAGTGAACTTCATACAGTTTATTTTCAGAGTCCTTCAGCCTTTCTTTTGAAAGTTTCTGCCCCACCCCTATGGAAGTTCTATCTTCTTTGTCCCATAGGAGCCAGCGGACTCCTGGCAGGAAATCACAAACAGCAAAGAGGTAGCTTCCGAGCCATAATCCAAAGGTGTGATTTTTAAGTTGGATTCGAACTAGGAATTTAATTAAGCACAAAACAGTAGGTTAGATCATTTGAAAGAGCCAGTTTATGGACACAAAAACAGTTGAACATTTGCAGTGTTATGTGGTTCAGTCTATTTACAATGAGGTTAAATTCCTGCATGTGCAACATGGCGTCAAGTGTTATCTTTATCCACAGATCCCGGAGCCTTGCACCTTGAAGGTCAATGGCTCTGGACCTTCATAGGGTATATTGCAAGTAAACCCTAGACTCTGGTTATTTTGGGCAATGCAGGTCAGCTGTTCTGCAGAGGCAAGAGCATATGGGAGATGTGATTCAGAGAAGACGGATGCCCTAAACATGCTCAGCACAAACAAGATTCCAGTAGGGTGAGGGTAGGAGACCTCTAGGTGCATCTATATTAATTTTGTTTTATACACACATACAAACATAATGCTTTTTCATTAATTGTGAGCTTATAATTGGTTAGAATTCTCTATCCCTCCAAAACCAAATTCCCATAGTCTCATGCTGGACGTACCGTTGATTTTTCCATGTAGACTCCAATGTTGACAGAAGCTCAGGGCTTTCAAAAATCTTTAAGGAATCAAAAAGGTGTGCCTGGTCTAGCGCTCAATACACTGTCATCATAGGAGATGGCAACTCTGCAAAAATTCAGTCTTGGGACAGTTAACACAAATGTGTGGTTTTGATAATGGAATTCGGAATCTTTTTAAAAGACTGCACTGTTCCAAAAACGGTTTTACCAGTAAGCATGTGTTTATTGTCATAGGATCTCTATATCCCCCAAGTCTGAGAACTTCCAAAGACACCAAAAGGGGCCCTTGGGGAAAGTAAACACATTCCGACTCACAGTTATCGATAGACTGTGCTCTCGGCTTCTGCAGTAACATCTGAGAGTAGTCTCTATTCACTCAAATATATAAAATACTGAAAAATTATTCCCCAGAATAGAAACTTGTCAACTGTAAGTATAGAGATAGTATACTTTTCATTAAATGAATTCTTTTTTTAAGTTTTTGTAAATGTTTTATTTTTGAGACAGAGAGAGACAAAGCATGAGAGGGGGAGGGGCAGAGAGAGAGGGAGACCTAGAATCTGAAGCAGGCTCCAGGCTCTGAGCTGTCAGCACAGAGCCCACACGGGGCTTGAATCCACGAACATGAGATCAGGACCTGAGCCGAAGTTGGATGCTTAACGGACTGAGCCCCCCAGGCACCCCATCATTAAATGAATTCTTATACTCCTGGTCCTGTAGGAGCCTAAACACTCAGTTGCATCATTTTATTTTAAAATATAAAATACCTTAGGTTATACTAGCTTCATGGTTAATTTTGTACATTTTCCTTCTTTTTGTTGCCCCTCCATCTGTTCAGATAAGCATGGCCGGGAGCGCTTCCTGTATCAGGGGGAGTGTTGGGAGAGCTGCCCAGCAGGCCACCACCCTGCTGAGGGACACATCTGCCTGCCCTGCCCTGACCACTGTGAGCTTTGCCACAATGTGCACATCTGTACACGATGCATGGGAGGCTACTTCCTGGTGCCCACCAACCAAACCTGCCAGAAGTTGGCGTGTGGACAAGGTAAGTCCGCTCTGAGCCAAGGTCTTATACCAGGAGGTAGCATGAAATGCTATACCCCTGGGTGTCCTAAAGGTTCCAACTGTCTTCCAGGCTTTTGTATTGGCACCTGGCACGATTTTATGTGACTACATGTGCAGTGGGGACATGCTCCTCTCTCTCCTCCCACACCCCTTTCTCTGGGTTTCCCAAGACACACTCCAAAGACACGGGAGTGAAACTAATCACAGAGAAATTGACTTTGAGTTGAGCGTTCGTGGGTGGGGTATAATGGAGAGAACTATCAGATTAAATCTAAAAGTCCTGACAAACAATGTTCTCCTTCCCAGTTACTAGTTGCTGTGTGGAATCAGTCTAATTGCTCTATGCCTTGTTTTCTTCATGTGTGAAAGGGCGAGCATTGCACCAAGATGGTTGCTATATGAAGCCAAGGAGAATAAACCTACCTAAAGCTACACAAAAATATGAAATGTTCTATGAATCATATGTCTTACTGCTGTTGCCCAATTCCTTATCATACATGGAAAGAAAGAGATTAAAAAAACAGGACTTATAGTTTTTTTTTTTTTCCATGTAAAAATGCTACAGACTTTCTCTGCTCTATATAAGAATTATGCCTGGTCTAATGCTGAAAAGAGTTCCAAGATGTTTCTAGAATAATTAAGACATTCATTCCTTTTTCTGTTTGTCTTTCCTAATGTAGAATAGGCTTTAAAACTTAAAAAAAAAAAAAAGGATTTAGAAAGGCAGATTTAAAAAGACAGTGTGGGTGTGCCTGGGTGGCTCAGTCGGCTGAACATTCAACTTAGGCTCAGGTCATGATCTCACAGTTCGTGAGTTCAAGGCCCATGTCAAGTTCACTGCTGTCAGCGCACAGCCACTTCAGATCCTCTGGCCCCCTGTGTCTGCACCTTCCCCACTTGTGCTCTCTCAAAAATAAATAAATCATTTTTAAAAAAATAAATAAATTTTTAAAATTCATGGTCAACCAGCACATTAAAAGATGTGCAGCATCACTGATTTTTAGGGAAACACAAGTCAAAACCACCATGAGATATCACCTCACACCTGTTATAATGGTTCTATCAAAAAGACAAGAAATAGCAAGTGTTGGAGAAAATATAGAAAAATGGGAACTCACGTACTCTGTTGGTAGGAATTTAAATTGATGTCACTATGGAAAACAAAAATAATTAACTTTTCCTCAAAAAATTAAAAATAAAACTACCATTTGATCCAGCTGCTCCACGACTGGGTTTTTACCTGAAAAAAATATGAAAACACTAATTTTAAAAGATATACACATGTCTATCTTCATTGCAGCATTATTTTCAATGGCCAAGAAACTGAAACAAGCTAAATGTTCATGAATGAATGAATGGATAGAGTTGATCTATTTTTAAAAAGAATGAAATCTTGCCATTTACAATATGGATGGACCATGAAAGTATTACGCTACGTGGAGAAGTCACAGAAAGACAAATATCTTATGATTTTACTCATACGTAGAATCTAAGAAACAAAACAAACAAACTCAGCGATACAGAGAACAGATTGCTAGTTAACAGAGGGAATGGGATTTGGGGATGGGAGACAGGGTGAAGGGGGCCAGTTGTAGGGAGATAGACGATAATTGGGTTTTGGGGGTGATCACTTTGCAGTATATACAGATAGAAAATTATAATGTATACCGTGAAACAGATAATTTTAAAAATACATTTTAAAAAGAACATTCAGAAAATAAAAATATGATCTTGGAATATTTTTTTAAAAAATTTAAGAATGAGAATGAAGAAGAGGGGTAGAAAGATAAAAATTTAAAAGTCACTGAAACAGCAGAACCAAAAGAAGAAAAGTAGAAAAGGGAGAAGATGGAAGAAAAATAAAGGATCAACCCAGGAATTCAAATAATACAGGTTTTCCCACAAGAGACCCTTAATGATAGAGAACAAACTGAGGGTTGATAGAGGGAGGTGGGTGGAGGGATGGGTTAGATGGGGGATGGGCATCAAGGCAGCATTTGTTGTGATGTGCACTGGGTGCTAGATTTAAGTGATGAATCACTAAGTTCTATTCCCGAAACCAGTATTACCCTACATATTAGCTAACCAGAATTTAAATAAAAACTTGAAAGGAAAAAAACAAATAATATAGGTTTTTCAGAGCAAACAGCAAAAAATGGATAGAGAACACTAACAAAGAATTAATTCTGAAGAATTCCAGAACCGAAGGGCATGCATTTCCAGACTGAACAGGCCCTCTGCATAATAATGGATTTTAAAAAGACACACACCAAGACACATGATTGTAAGAATCCAGAAAACTGAGATTTTTTTTTTCTGCAAACGGCAAGTCTTTAAAACTTCTAGGAGAAAATAAAGGAGATCACACAAAATGGATTGGCTATCAGAATGACACTGAACTTGTCAACAATACTGGAAACTAAAAGATAAAAATGGAACAAAAACTTTAAACTTTTTAGAAAAGAAATTATTTCTCTTTTTTTTTTTAACATTTATTTATTATTGAGAGACAGAGAGAGACAGAGCATGAGCAAAATAGTGGTAGAGAGAGGGAGACACAGAATCCAAAGCAGGTTCCAGGCTCTGAGCTGTCAGCACAGAGCCTGACGTGGGGCTTAAACTCACCAACCAGGAGATCATGACCTGAGCCAAAGTTGGACGTTTAACTGACTGAGCCACTCCAGTGCCCCAATTATTTCTCTTTTAAAGCTTAAATTCAGTCAAGCCATGAGTCATGTGTCAGGGTAGGAAAAAAGAGTATTTTCAACCATGCAAGTTTTCAAAAACGTTACCTCCCATGCATCTTTTCTTGGAAAATGACTTGTAGAGGGTATAAAAAAATAGAACAAGAAATAAGAAAAAATAAGGTCCAGAAAATTCATCCAAAGGAGGAGAGGGATGAAAGGAATCCTCAGGATGACAGTAAAAAAGATACTGACGTAATAGCTAGAAGATTTCTACTTAGGGTACAGTTGAGGATGCATTCAGGACGGATATTGAGAAAACAAATGAAGAAGTGAGACAGAGATATTAGCAAAAGAGAAAACAAAAAGGTGTATAAAAACCTAATGTCAAGGTCCCTGGTGGCTCAGTCAGTTAAACATCTGACCTCAGCTCAGGTCATGATCTCAGGGTTAGTGGGTTCGAGCCCCACATCGGGCTCTGTGCTGACAGCTCAGAGCCTAGAGCCTGTTTCAGATTCTGTGTTTCCTTCTCTTTCTGCCCCTCCCCCGCTGATGTTCTGTCTCTCAAAAATAAATAAATGTTAAAAAAAATTTTTAAAGAAACTCAGAGGTTCAGAAAACATGAATAATAATATTATAACCTAACCATAACAATGCAAATGCTGAGTATTAATCTAGCGAAATCTGTAATTAGGGAGGATGGAAAGTATGTCTGTATTTGTTGGGAGTATTGGCGAGAGAAAGCTAGTCTTTACCAGTAGACGTAGTGCCTAAGAATAAAATCACAAGGCAGCATCGTAATCATGTTACTTAGAAATTTGGAGGTAAAAACTAAAACAGCTAAAGGAACTAAATTTAAAAGAACTAAAATTTGTTGTCTCTAAGAAAAGAGAAAGGGCAGAAAATAAGCTACACACAAATATGTTTTTGCAGCAATTAACATGTCTTCACTCACCGAAAATGAATCGTGTTTCTGCCTCGTCTTGTACAGGTCAAGTCCAAGACCCAGACGACGGAGAGTGTATGCCTTGTGAAGAAGGATGTCTGGGGTGCAGCTTGGGTATGACACCTGATTTTCTTTTTTTTTGCTTAAAGAGTTGAAATAGCATTTTTTTTCTTTTTTCCCCCCCACATCCTCATTTTTTCAGCAGGAATTCTGGTGTCATTGTTATCATCAATGTCACCATCAATACCCATTAAGTAGGCTCACTCCCATGCAAACAGGGTCCCAGCAAAAGATGATCCCTTTTGAGGCAAAGGAGAGGTCACGTATCCTAATGAAACCCACGTTTAGGAAAGGACAGGCATCACTTCCTCTGGTTGTTAGCTATCTGGTGAAGGACACCTCCGCAACCATGTTTCCAGTTGCAAAGGACATGACCTCTCCTTAGCTTCTTAAGGTCATGAGCACGGAGATGAACAAAGGTGGGAGAAAGAAACTCAAGCAAAGAAATGCCTAATTAATCGAACTCACTTGGCATGTGATTCACAAACACTTGTCAGGAGTCTAGGGATTTTCCTTTGCAGAAATGACTCTCTTAGTTGAAGCCTAAGACAATCCTTTGAGAAGAAAGCAATATGGTGACAGTGAGTTAAAATCCCCACTATACAACAAACAGTCCTTGTCCGTCTTCCAGATATTTCTTGAATTCAAATCACTGATCCCTTTCTCCCCACGCATGCCTGGTTCTCCTCTGGAAAGGGGGAGAGTACCTTTCCCGGTACTCTGTACCACACAGAATCATTGGATTGGATGTACAACTAAACATAGGGAGGGCACCAAATTCTAGGAACCTATCTTAATGTAAACTGAGTTAAGTTACTGAAAATAATGAACATTTGGGTCCGTAGATCTTTGTAAGGAAACCCACCCTAAATTAAAGATTGATGGGGTAATTTCTATTCATGGAATTTCCACGAAACTCTATGATTGGTTAATCCCTGCTTCGAAAACTTTAATGTGCACACAGATCCCATGAGGGATTTGTTAAAATGCAAATTCTGATTCACAGAGGTAGGTGGGGCCTGAGAATTACTTTGCTAATAAGCTGCCTGGTGAAGCCAAGATGACATCAAACACTCATGAGGCTGCAAGGGGTCAGACTGTGCCAGGATTAAGTAGAATTTTTATTGGTTTTACCTAACGGATTTCCTTGAATTCTTAAATATTATACATGAATTATAATTTATCTGATGACTGCCATGGATTCTTTCTCCCTTCAATGGAAATTGCGTATTTTCCATAATATCTGTAACTGCAAAATAGAGTTTTTAGGAACTTGAAAACCGTTCTTCCATTACCTTCCACTGTGAAATGGGGCATATATTATTAAAAAATAAAATGTAATAATGAAAATCACTTAGGAAGGGGTTAACATTAAGAGTCAGACATATAAGGGTAAAAAGCTAATTTCCTGAGAAGCATAAATAGACCTAAACATAAGTAATAAAAGTGCTGAAGTTGAAAAGGTAAGCAAATTCTAGTGTATCTTGTAAAGTGGTTCTTCTTGCAAGGAGCCAGAGTAAATGTCTTAACTATCTTGATTTCACATTTTGCCTATTTTAGACCATATTTGCTCATTAGATTTCACATCCAGCTAATTTATGTGGTCTCCAGTTGAACCTTTGCTATTACTGTATGTTGTGTGACCATCTTTGTGTATCACAGAGAGGGGTATGTATGTGTGGCGGGGGCGGGGGGGGGGGTGCGGATGTGTGTCTGCCTGTCTGTAAAATCTCAAAACTTGGAAGCAATGACAACCATGACCACTAAGGATATACATTGTGCTCACTCTTCCCTTAGCTGATCTGGCTACGGATGAGATCAAGTGAAGGCCCTGGGAAAAAAATAAAATCCATATCAGACCTAGGCTATCTGGGGACTCAAAATCCAAAAGAATCAACTTGTAAGAAGAGATAAATTAGAAAATTTTATTCCCTCTGCAAAGTACTACTGAATTATTTAGTTCGTTCACTTCTTTACGAAACTCTGTGTACAGATCTTGAATACTCACCAGAATACTTGGAATTCAAAGTTGATAATAGTTGTGATGCCACTCTAAGGCCCTCTCTGGCAGTTACAAGTGACCTCTCTTTTTTTTAAATGCTTTTTATTTATTTTTGAGAGACAGAGAGAGACAGCATGAGCAGGGGAGGGTCAAAGAGAGAGGGAGACACAGAATCTGAAACAGGCTCCAGGCTCTGAGCTAGCCGTCAGCACGATGCCCGACGCGGGGCTCAGACCCACGAACCGCGAGATCATGACCTGAGCCGAAGCTGGAACCTTAACTGACTGAGCCACCCAGGCGCCCCACAAGTGACATATCTTGAGCCAGGTGTTTTACAAGGCAACTTTCCAGAATAGAGAGATACAATGTTCAGTGGGATCACAGGAGAGTGACTAGAACATTCTACACTTGATCTTAGCCAAAAGGCCGAGAAGCGATGTGACTAGAACATTCTAAATGCTGCTAATTTCTCAACTAAATCAGAACATTTCTCTTAATTTATAAAGTCGTTATATGTTAGACCCTGTGTATTTTTAGACTGTCCAGGCTGAAGTCAATTATCACTTTCTGGGGTCTCTGTTGATCTCTGTGGTTGAGTTCATTCTCTTTTCTTGCTCCTCTTATTTGTAAGCCAGTGATAATACTCTTTACGGCTGATCTGTGTAATGTTTGATGCATACACATTTTTCTGCCTAGACACTAAACCATTTAGAGTAAGCTTAATGGCATATACACTGTGCTACCAAAAGAACTAGCAGCAGGGCCTAGGATATAATAAATGTACAATAAATGTATACTATTTGTTGAATTGAATTTGAGAGTTACAGGAACTTAGAGGGGAGATGCATGGCTCAGGACACCCAGGGATCTAGGTATGATGTCTTCTCTATTCAAACGTGGTTTATGGGCCAAGAAGAGAAAATATGTCATATAATACAGAAATAAATAGCCTCTCATAAAATATTAAACCCATTAGTGAGATTTGAAGAGGAAATGGCTTATTAAATTTCAGAATTCTAATAAAATATAAATATAAATTTTAAAAGATATGAATAAAGTACCATAGATTTTCTTGAGATTCCTCTTGTGAGACAGGACCTCATCGTTTAGAAAAAACTCCACTTTCTTCCATTTTAATAATGTCGATTCATCTTTGAACCCGAGTTAGACAATCTCTAAGAGAGTTAGAGAAAAATGAAACCAGTCACTTTGAGATATTTTCTCTGCACCATATAATGATTGGTTGTTGGAAATAGTGAGGTTTTTTCTGAGCTTTTCATTCCTTCCCAGATATTTAGCGCAATTATAGATTAAGATTTTTTATACCCAATAAAAAAGAACTCAAATTCCAGATTGACTCCAATCTTGTCTAGTTCCTCAGTGGAGTTATTTATTATTCCAAAGAAAGATTACCAGAAAGAGGAGAGAAGAGGAAACATGACCAAAAAGAGGCTATTGTATTTTAAAGAAAATATTAAATTTGCTATTCCAGGATGAAACAAGGGTGTTTTTATTATGATGGGGTGAGATTTCTTTTCTATTGAGACATAACTGACATAGAAAATTACAATAGTTTCAGGTGTACAAATAATGATTCAATATTTATATACATTGTGCAGTGATCATTACAATAAGGCTAGTTAACATCTGTCACCTTAGAGTGACAGACTTTTTTTTTCTTGTGATGAGAACTTTTACAATCTACGGTCTTAGCAACTTTCAAATATACAATGCAGTATTATTAACTATAGTCATCATGCTACACATTATAATCTCAGGATTTATTCATTTTAGAAGTAAAAGTTTGTTCCTTTTGACATCCTTCACCCTTTACCTCTGGCAAACAGCAGTCTGTTCTCTCTTATATTTCTCTTCTTTATTATGCTGAAAACAAATAGATAGCATTTTATATAATATCTTCTCGTTCCAAAATTATTGGATGCAAAATTCTTTCTCCTTCTAGCTGGCATCTTGAATGGAAATTTTAAATAAGACAAATCAAAGTTTTATAAATTATATTTCTTCATTGAGAGAATAAGTAAATGGAGTCATTTTTACTTGATGCTTTGAGGTACCTTTTTTTTTTTTAATTTGGAGACATAGTAATAGGTGATAGCTAATTGTAAAATTAAGATTTTGGGCCTATGCTTACAACATCATGGACTTATTAATTGATTTTAATCAAATTACTAATACCTGTTTACTTCCTTACCTTGTCAATAAAATAGATGTCAATGTGCCTTTATCTTGCCTTAGAAATAGGTAATAAAAATCCATTAATTTTTGCTCATTTAAATGGCTTTAGTCCCTACTCTTGTGGAAAATTATACACAAATTTAAAATTTTTAAGTACTTCTAATAAAATAAAAGGCCATAAGGATCAAAGTGTTCTAAAAATAGAAAAGGAAGGAATGCTCCCAAATTCATTCTATGAAGCCACCATTACCCAGATAATAAAACCAGACAAGATAACACAAGAAGAAGGAGGAGGAGGAAACAGAGAGAGAGAGAGAGAGAGAGAGAGAGAGAGAGAGAAGACAGAAGGAAAGAAGGAAAGAAGGAAGAAAGGAAGGAAGGAAGGAAGGAAGGAAGGAAACCAACCATAGGCCAATATCCCTGATGAATATAGATACAAAAATCCTCAACAAAATAGTACCGAACTGAACTCAACAATGTTTTCAAAGGATCATTCCCCATGATTGAGTTCAATATTTATAAATCAATCAACTTGAAATATCATATTAACAAAATGAAAGATTAAAAAGCATGATCATCTCAACAGATGAAAAATTCAACATCCACTCATGATAAAACCTCTCAACAGAATGGGCTTAGAGGGAACATACCTCAACATAATAAAAATCTTCTATGAAAAACCTACAGCTAATATTATATTTAATAGTGAAAACTGAAAACTTTTCCTCTAAGATCAGGAAAAAGACAAGAATATCCACACTCATTACTTTCATTCAACATAGTACTGTAAATCCTAGCCTCATTAATCAGACAAGAAAAAGAAATAAAAGGTATCAAAACCAGAAATGAAGTAAAACTGTCACTATTTGCAGACAACATGATACTATATATAAAAAACTCTAAAGACTCCATCAAAAAAAACTAATAAAATGAATTCAGTAAAGTTGCAGCATGTAAAATCAATACACAGAAAACTGTTGTGTTTGTATACACTAATAACAAAGTAGCAGAAAGATAAATTAAAAATAATCTCATTTACAAATGCATCAAACAATAAAATACCTAGAAATAAATTAATCAAAATGATGCAAGATCTATACTCTGAAAACTATAAGATGGTGATTAAATAAAATGAAGACAACACAAAAATTGGAAAGACAGTTGATCCTCATGGACTGGAGAAATTTATACTGTTAAAGCATCCACACTACCCAAAATAACCTAGTGATTCAGTGCAACCTGTATCAAAATTCCAATAGCATTTTTAACAAAGCTAAAAAAATAATCCTAAAATTTGGAGACAACCACAAAAGAATGCAACTAACTAATGAGAAAAAAACAAAGCCGCAGTCATCATGCTTCCTGATTTCAAGATATATTACAAAACTATAATAATAAAAACAGGATGGCACTGGTACAAATTTAGACACAGATCAACAAAACAGAACAGAGAGCCCAAAAATAAACCACCATCTATATGGTCACTTAATCTGTGACAAAAAAAGCAAAAATGTACAATGGGGAAAATTCTCTTCAACAAATGGCCCTAGGAGAACTGGACAGCTACATGCAAAAAGAATGGACCACTTTTTTACACCATACACAAAAATAAACTCAAAATGGATTAAAGAGGGACACCTGGGTGGCTCAGTCTGTTAAGCCTCCAACTTTGGCTCAGGTCATTATCTTGCGATTTGTGAGGTCAAGCCCTGTGTCAGGCTCTGTGCTGCCAGCTCAGAGCCAGAAGTCTGCTTTGGAATCTGTGTCTCACTCTGTCTCTGCCCCTTCTCTGGTTGCTCGCTCTCTCTCTTTCTCTCTCTCTCTCTCTCTCTCTCTCTCTCTCAAAAATAAATAAACATTTAAAAAAATTTTTAAGTGGATTAAAGATCTGAAACTATAAAATTTCTAAAAGAAAATATAGGCAGGAGTCTTCTTGGCACCAACATTAGCAAAATATTTATGGATAGATCTCCTCAGGCCAGGAGAATAAAGACAGAAATAAACTATCGGCAATACACCAAAATAAAAACATTTTGCACAGCAAAGGAAACCATCAACAAAAGAAAAACCTACTGAATGGGAGATAATAGCCAACAAACTGTTAATATCCAAAATATATAACAAACTTATACAACTCAACACCAAAAGAAAAAAAAGAAAGGAAAAAAACCCCGAACAAGCCAAATAAAAAATGGCAGAGGACATGAAAAAATATTTTCCTAAAGAAGACATACAGATGGCAAACAGATACATGAAACAGTGCTCAACATCACTAATTATTAAAGATAGGCATAGCAAAACTACAATGAGATATTACCTTACACCTGTCAGGATGGCTACAATCAACAAATGTTCATGAAGATGTGGAGATGTCACTGTTGGTAGGACTATAAATTGGTATGGCCACTGTGGAAAACAGTATGGAGTTTCCTCAAAAACTTAAAAACAGAGCTACCATTTGATTCAGTAATTCCAATACTGAATATTTATCCAAAAAAAGATGAAAACACTAATTCAGAAAGATATATGCACCCCTATGTTTATTACAGCATTATCTACAATAGCCAAAATATGGAAGCAGCCCATGCCCTTCAGTAGATGAATGGGTAAAGAAGTGGTGCACACACACACACACACACACACACACACACACACACTGAATAATATTTAGCCATAAAATTTGAGCTCTAGCCATTTGAGACAACATAGATGACCTAGAAGGTTCCACGCTAAGTGAAAAAATTCTACAGAGACAGACAAACACCATATAATTTTACTTATATGTGGAATCTAAAAAAACCAAAATGAAACAACTCATACCGAGAACAAATTGGTGGTTGCGAGAGAGGAGGAGGGTGGGGAGTGGACAAAACAGGTGAAGGGGATTAAGAGGTATAAAGGTCCAGCTATATAATAAATAAGTCACAGAGAGAAAGTACAGCCTAGGGAATGTAGTCAATAATATTTATAATAACATTGTACAGTGACTGATGGTAACTACCCTTTGTCATCATACATTGTGTAATGTACAGAATTGTTAAATCACTATGCTGTGCTCCTGATCTTTAAAAAAACTTTTTTATGTTTTATTTATTATTGAGACGGAGAGAAACAGAGCATGAGTAGGGGAGGGTCAGAGAGAGAGGGAGACACAGAATCAGAAGCAGGCTCCAGGCTCTGAGCTGTCAGCACAGAGCCTGATTCAGGGCTTGAACCCATGAACCATGAGATCGTGACCTGAGCCGATATTGGCCGCTTAACCAACTGAGCCACCTGGGCGCCCTAACTGTGCTCCTGATCTAATATAATATCACATATCAACTATTCTTAAGTAATAGAGACTTTTAAAAAGATAAAGCTCATATAAATTGAGTGCCAAATTTATCACAATATATTGTTAGTATTCTATTATTAGCATTGTTAATCTCTCTCTGTGCCTCTTATAAATTAAACTTTATCATAGGTATATACATATAGAAAAAAAACATAGTGTGTATTGTGTTTGGTTCTACCCATTATTTCAGGCATCTACAGGGGTCTTGGAACATATACCCCACAGGTAAGGGGGGGACTACTGTTAAGTAAATATAGGGGAACAACAAAAAGAAGTTTAGAGAAGTGGTGGAAAACCATATTTTGAATTCTGGATTAATGAGTTTAAGTTATTCTGTGGCTAAAAAGGAATAATTGAAAGTTCTTTAAAAAGAGACAGAGAACTGTCTCAAAAATAAATAAAACATTAAAAATTTTTTAAATAAAATAAAATAAAAAGAGAAAGAGAAAGAGAATGTTTTGAAGAAGTGTTTTAAAAAGATTAACTTGGTAATTGTGTTGGCCTGCGTTCAGGATAATTGAAAGGGAGAATGCTGTAGGCAGAGAAGTCAGCTAGAAGATTATTCCAGAAATCTAAGTATGGAGGAACAGGAGCTGGATCTAAGGTAACAGCCAGTAAATTATGAAGAAAGAGCTAGGTTTTCAAAATCATGTTCAACCAATGGCCCTTACACATAAGGAAAGATGCTTAGCCTTGTTCATCGTATGGGAAATGCAAATTAAAACTACCCGTGACAGACTATTTCTCACCTATCAGACTGGCAAAAATTCAAAAGCTTACAGTGCGTTGTACAGGCAAGGCTGTAGGAAAACATTGTTATTTATTACTGGTAGAAAGACGGAAAGGTAGAAGCACTGCTGAAGGAAATGTGACGGTAGATAACACAATTACCTACGTATTTATTCTCGCTATGACATCTCTTCTAGGAATTTCCCCTGAGGGAAACCTACAAATGCAAAACAGCACTTTGTGATGTTATTCTTTGTGGCATTATCTGTGGTAGTAAGCTCTTTGAAACATCCTAAAGGCTCATTCAAGGAAGACTGGTTGAATAAAGTAACGTGCACACACATAGTGGAGGGCTGTGTGGCCCTAAAAAGGCAAAGGTGATCTTTATGAACCGATAGTGATTTCCTGAAATACTGTTAGGCAGAAGGCAAGGGGCAAAAACTTTTAAAAATTAAAAAATAAAACCATACACAGCATACTAACTTCTGGGCTAGAAAAGATGGTGAAATCAAATATATGTGCCTGTTTATATACATTTTTTTACTTATTTTTGAATGAGAAATACACAGAGAGAAAAGCAGAAAACTGATGAAAATTGTTACCTATACAGAAAGAGGTAAAGGAGAGGGGAGCGAAACTACTCTAGTTATATCTTTTAACACAGTTTTCATTTGAATCATGTAGGTGGTTTACGAATTCATAGGAAATGACACAGTAATTAGTGTGAATGGTTCCCACTGGCCATTTGGGATTTGATGATCAAAACATATAGATGATAAAGAATCACAATTCAATTAATTAAAAACAATCCATGCATCCAAAATGATATTTAAAGAAGAGAGAAAAGAAGGAGGAGGCAAAATGAAGAGGAAGGCTCTCTACAAGTTTCAGCTGATATATACACAAAGGAAGTAATAGAAATGTATCATTTTACATCCCCTAGGGTATCGACTCAAAAGAGAGTCCTCACTGGATGCTAAAATCATTAAGTGAAAAACTGATCGTTAAACAGACTCAGAGTACTTCTATAGTTCATTACAAAGAGGGGATTTGCTGGCTACCCACTTAACTTTGAGCCCGGGTGGCTCGATCATCTGATTTCTTGATTTCCGCTCTGAGTCGTAACTGAACTACTACACTCAGTATCCTAAGTTCCACAGAACACAAGGCCACGTGTGTCCTCATATGACACATTAACAAGTACACAACATTACCTAGTATCCTTGACAAGTGTCCAGACTGATGATTCCCAACCGGAGGTGACCCTAGGGACATCTGTCAAAGTTCTGAGACACTTTGGGTTGTCACAACTGGGATACGGTTACTTGAATCGAGTGACCAAAGATTAAGGAGGCTTTTATACATTCTGTAATATATAGGACTGTCCCCAACAAAAAGAACTAGTTAATCTAAAATGTCAATGCTGAGGTTGAGAAACCCTTATTAAGCCTGAAGATCACTACAAGATAAATCCAGAATGTAGGATCTATAAGACCCACACTCCTTAAAAAAAAAAAAAATTCAATAGAACCAAAAAAAAAAAAAGGGGGGGGGGGGGGGAGAGGGGTAATCCAGAGACCAAAGAGATGAAACCACTAAAATAATGTATAAATACTTATTAGAGACTGGATTTTAAAAGTTTTAAAAAATATTTTGGGGACAATTAAGAGTATTTGCTTCAGATTTTGTGTCTCCCTCTCTCTCTGACCCACCCCTGCTCACACTATCTCTCTGGCTCTCAAATACTTTTTTTAAAAACATTAAAAAAATAAATAAAAGGCCAAACGCAAGCCAGCTTCAGAAGAAGGATTAGCATCTAACTGCACTGTCACCCATTTGTGGAAGAGAAGAGAAACAAGTGGCTGCATTAGTGCTGTCTTTAAAAAGGCAACACAAAACATAAACTTGTTTTTATTTTTCATTAGAGCCTCCTTCTCCCCTCATTTTCTTTAATTTTTTCATAAATATTTTTTTAAATTTATTATTGAGAGACAGAGAGAGACAGAGCATGAGCATGGGAGAGGCAGAGTGAGGTGGAAACACAGATTCCGAAGCAGGTTCGAGGCTTCGAGCTGTCAGCACAGAGCCCAACACAGGACTCGAACTGACGAACTGTAAGGTCATGACCTGAGCCAAAGTTGGATGCTTAACCGACTGAGCCACCCAAGCGCCCCTCCCCTCATTTTCTATATGATACCTCATTTCGAAGATGAAGGTTTGGAAAAAACAAAACCTTAAAAAAAGAGAACCCAATGTTGGAAGAACTTGCAGAAATTTTGCAGTGTCGTGGTCACTTATTCATCCTGGCTTTCGTTATTAATTCATTTAGCAAATATTTATTGTGTAGTTTGTGCTTTCTGCTGTCCCATCATTTGTTTGGTTGATTCCACAAATAAGAGGGACATTGATGTATAACTTAGTGTTTACCAAGCCTCATCATTCCCCAGGCACACTGCTAAACACTTAATGTAGATGATGTGTTCTCACATCTACAGTCCAAAGATTATTACAGATGGAGAAACTGAGGATAAGGGAAATGCTGAAACCTGACCAATTTTATGCACATGAGAAGTAACATAGTTGGTCAGTCCTAAGCAAGCTGTGCATAACTCTGTTTACTCTGTTTTCACAGAGGAAGTATCATTGACTTAGAAGATCTTTGTCCTATGTACACCCTAGGACAGGCAGGGCTGTGCCCCAATAACAAGTGGCCCCCGAATCTCAAGAACTCAAAGCTTTTTTTCTCATTCATGCTACATCTCCATCATGGGTCAGACGAGAATTCTGCTCTTCGTGGTCTTGAACCCAGGGCCCAGGTTGACGGAACACGCCTTACCTTGTCAAGGCAAAAGAAAGTACGCTAGTTCTTAAAGCCTTCCCCAAAGTGTGACAACATATATGGTGGCCAAAGCAAGTCACATGGTCATGCCTGAGGTCACAGGATGGGGAAATGCAATCTTGCCATGTGCCTGCAAAAATAAGAGAGAGAGAGAGAAACTCATATTGTGAACACCTAAGGGCATTCTCATCACGCTCATGACTGAAACCACTACTGGTATGTGCCCGGGTCTCACATCACAAATCTGTACATGAGAGTGTCCCAGGCAAGTGCTCGCTGTGTTCTACTGATTTCTCTCTTCTGCCCCTCTGGCCTTGCCTATTGAACCCTTGGCAAGTGTCTGACCTTCTCCTTCTATCAAAGGAATTCTTCTTCTGAAGTTGCTATTTCTTTTCTAACTGATGGAGTCTCCCCAAGTATTCTGCTTTCACTTCTCTGATCTCTCGGCTACTGAAGAGTCGAAAATAGGACTGGTGATAAATGACATGTGGTCAGTGGGTGGTGAACCGTCAGCTGCAAGGACCTTGACCTTTCTTTGCCCCACTCTTTCAAGTCCCTGTTGTGAGAATAACAATACGCTGGTACCCTTGCTTTTATTCCTTGCCCAGAAATGTATCCCTAGGGGCCCGGAGTTGGGGATTGGGACAACTTTCTTTCACTTTTATAAATTTAGTCCAAGAAATATTTAACAAGTATTGACATCAGGCTAAGATGGGGATATGAAAGACACTAACCTGTGTTCTGCTCTCAAAGGGCTCACATGTAAATAGAGAAGGCCAGTGGTTTTCAGCCCTAGATGCACATTTGACCTGCCTGGGGAGGCGTAAAATGCAATGCTGGGGGCCACTCCCAATCTTTCTGATTGCATTGGTCTGGCCAAGTCTCGGGCATCAGCGGTTTTTGAAAACTCCCCCAAGAGATTCTAATATGCAATCAGAACTGATTAAGATGGGCACAGAAACACATGATTTCAACATGTTTAGAATACTTTGCTGAGAAAGGAAGCTGAGGCAGTGCCAGATATATTTTACTAATGATAACTCATTGTCAACTTCATGCTAGGTGCTCAGCGGGGTAGGCCTTTTACAAGCATGATATCTAATCCTCCATACGATCCTCTCTGTTTGAAATCCTTATCCCCATTTTACAGATGGGAGCAGCAAGACCCAAAGCGTTTATGTAATTTGCCCAAAGTCACAGATCTGGCAAGTTTTAGAGCCAAACTCAAACTTAGGACCGTATGGCTCCAAATTTAAAGAACAGACAAATATTTGCTCTTTTTCAAGAGCAGACTGCACACAGACACCATTTTCCTAAAGACTGTGAATGACAGTCATGGAAAGGTCAACCCGCCATGTTCATTTCCTTCTCGGTTCTCCTCCTGTGCTCTCTAGCTGTGCCCCCTAAGTTTCCCTTTCCTCCTTGTCCTATGTCCAAGTGCACATTCTTATGGTTACGGGGGAGAAGAGAATAGTGGCGAGGTATTCTAAGTTCAATTCTAGAGCAATGAGCTCATCATCTTGGCTCTGGATGTTTATTACGCTGTTTTCCCCCAGAGCCGGGTATCATCAAAATTCATCCTACTTATTGTGTAACTGACTGCAAAGTCGAGCTGCAAGCCAAGGCTGTCTGGATCACGTATGCCTGCACAAAGAGAACTGAGCCAAGCACTTCCAAAACAAACCTAGTGAAACAAAAGCACAGAGTGTGGCTAGGCACAATATGGGACAGAGGTGTCCAGATGAGAGCAAAGTGGGGCTTATGGCACTAAATTTCCAGCAGCTGTTGAGTCGGTGGGATGGACTTCACCTTGACAGAGGTATCCAGAAACTAAAAAGAATGTGTGTCATTTGCATGTTTAAGAATATCAAACTAGAAAAACACTGTCAAATTACTTTCTTTGGGTGAAACACTTTTTTATTTTTCTAAAATCCTTTGGTAGCCAAGAGCTCCACTTATGTCTACCAAGTTCAAAACAAAAGTAAAAGTGAGATCAGCAGTTCATAACTAGAACTTTAGACGGTCTTACCTGATTTTGCAGAATTGTGGAAAATGGAGCCTGAAATCTTAGTATCTATCTCCCTCCTTCCCCTAACATAGTGAAAATCTTTGGGCAAGTCCTATATACTTTGGTTTCTTTTTTTTTTTTTAATGTTTTATTTATTTTTGATACAGAGAGAGAGAGAGAGAGAGCGCGCGCGCGCGTGCGCGCATGAGAGGGGGAGGGGCAGAGAGCGAAGGAGACACAGAACTGGAAGTAGGTTCCAGGCTCTGAGCTAGCTGTCAGCACAGAGACTGATGCAGGGCTCAAACCCACAAATATGAGATCTGACTTGAGCCGAAGTCGGAGGCTTAACCAACTGAGCCACCCAGGAACCCCTGGTTTCTTAATTCCATCCTGTTTTATGAAGGAAACCATACATAAACTGCCTTCTTCGACTTTCCAAGATGGCTCTAGATATTATAATGAAAACTAAAAGATAATCCCAAATCAAGCTCTTCAAGAGAAAGAAACCAAGAGGCTCTATTATTATTACCAAAATAAAATTTTAGTTGCCTTTTCTCCATTTCTACCCATTTTCTTTCTTATCACAATTGCCATTTTCAAGAGGCTCGTTGGTATATGAGGCCATGCATCTAACTTGTATGCCACTGTGTCATAAGCACTTAGTATAGTGCCTGTCACCAGGTAGTACCCAGTGAACATGAGCTTTTGTGCCTGTTGTTAGGTGTCCTGATTTCACCCCAATGCCCCATCTCCCGATGCCACTGCCACACAGCCATTTCACAGTCCTCCACCAGATGATAGGAAGAGCTTCAAGCTCCACTGGTTGAGGAGGAAAAAAATGGATTTAAGCCACAGAGCAGACACCAGAACAGAGAGAAGCTGAGTGTGGGTGAGGCCGGAGCATCTGCACATTGATACCCAGCTGCTCAAAAGGCAAGTCTCCAACCAAGAGTGAGGCCAACAGTGAATGTCAGTAAATTGCCTCCACACCTCTAGAGTCTGAAATCCCTGCCTTCCTTCCAAAAGTCAACGGGAGTGTAATTTGGTACAAGTCCAGACTCATCCTTTCCATGCAGTCTCCCTGCAACTCCCACCAGAGAAACCTTGGCTGCAGCCCTACCGACAGCCTTCAGCTCAGCTTCCAGAACCATGGGCCAGCCCAAGGCACGAGCAGCCGCATGGGGACGAAACAGCACAGCAAGCTGGAGGAGGCAGTGGGCTCAGGGACAGGGTCTGAGCAGGGCCATGCCTCATTTACTAGCCCTTGGCCAAATACCCAAAGTCAAAGTATTAGAAAGCAGGAGGTATCTGGGCTGACGTCTCCAGACACTAGTCATCTTCCCACTGGTGATGTGACCAAGTCAATCAAGCCTTTTTTTCCTCCCAGCTGTGCCCATAGCCATGTGTAGCAGCCAACTTCTATTTTTCCCCACCAAACCTTTTCCATAAAAACCGTGTTCCGACTATCTATAAACTATCCAACACTAGGTGATATATGTGAATAATGTTTTGTGTGAACCAGGCGGGCAATGTAGCAACATCTGCGCAGGGTGTCCAGAGATGGGGAGGTCCATGGGGGCACTTGAAGAGGAGCATTTCTGCCCAAAGGGACCCCCATCCCATTCAAACAGATCGCCAGGACAGGGAAATCCAAGGGTCAGCATTGCCTCTAGAGGGGGAACATGTATAACCTGGAGATATAAAGAGCTTAGTATTAGAGGAGAAAAGTTTCTCAATCTCTCCAACCTCTAATTTGGACCAGAAAGGGCTGACAGCTTGACTTACCATCAAGATAGAACTTTATGCCCTAAAATAATTGCTAGAAACCTGGATGTTCCATTAGAAAAATAAATCAACCGAAATTGTAATCTTCATATTACTATGTCCCCAACATTTCAGTGATGGCATTAAGCCTTTGGGGGAGATCTGAAGGTGAGTCCTGAAAGAAAAAAGGAGGTTATTTTGAAGACATGCTTATTGGAAAGCTTAGTACAGTCATGCTAGTTGCCCAGGCCAATTGTAAAATTGCAGATTTATTATGTTTAGTAGAATTCAGCCTGTACATTTGAAATATTATCCAAATGACCTGAATTCCACTTAGAAATCTTCTATGAATTGAAACAAGTGAATTAGGGAGGCCTCTTGCCTTTAGCACTGATGGGTCTGTGGGAGGTAAGTCAAGAACCATTTATAGTAGTGATAAAATACTCTATTTAAGGCTGTAAAAATTTGGCATACAAGGTCTCGGGTCAGAAGTAAATTCGTTTTATGTGCTCGACAAAGGAGCAACTGAAAAGTTTTACGGATGGGAAATTTGACCTAGTGAGATTTCAAACATAAAATCTGTCAATTATTCCTTGGGACTAGGTATAGTAATTACCCCCATTGAATGTTAAGATGCAAGGCAGAACCATGAAGTCAGTTACAGCTTAACTTTACCATGGTATGCATGGCTAATTAGAGGTACCCTAAGCCATTGCCCAACTGTTCCTTTATGAGCCCAATGTGCATCAGTGGGATGGGTCACTTGAAATTTAGCAAGTAACCAGGGAAAAAGCATCAGAACCCTGCTTAATGAACACATACATCATCTGATGGGGGCTTTATGCTTTTGCTTTGCCAAGAAACCAGTGACCGTTTGCTTGGGAATTCTATAGCTCGAGCTAGAGTGGGTAGCTAATGCTTGATGACCGACAGATGTGGGCTTTAATCAAAAGAGCCTAATTTAATCTCCTCCACATCTCTGATATCATCACTGACCCTTACTCTCCAGCTGCCCAGGACGACCCCGGTCTAGCCTATTGCTTCTAGCCCATTCCTTCTCCTAGACCCTGCACTAGCTTTGTGTCTCCTTCACCTGAAATGCTCTTCTCAAGATATTAACTTAATGTGGCTGGTTCCTTCCCATCACCACATCTCTGTTTAAATATCACCTCTAAGATGCTTCCCCATAGTACTCAATCTAAAGAAAGCTTCTCTCTCTCCCTCTCTCTGTTCCTCCTTCACTTCCTTCTCCCCTGACCTCCCACCTTCCACACTCACACACACACACACACACACACACACACACACACACACACACACACAATTCTGGCAGATCACATGCAAGTATCTGATATTTTAATTTTTTATTTACTTTGAAACCTTGCTACATTTCTTCCTTCACTAAAATGTAACTTCTGCACAGGCAAAAACGTTGTTATATTTATTCTTGTATCACAGCACCTATAATTCTACGTACCCCATGTAGATGCTCCATACAGGATTTCTGCACAAATACACGAGCAGACTCCTAGCAGGTAGACTGGGGTGCACAGTTTGAAAGAGCCCATGGAGAGAGTGAAAGAGCCACACTCAGTCCCAGATCTCACCTCAGGCACCTCATTCCCCACGTTTCTCTCACCCTCACATTCTTGTTTGGAAGCAGAGGGACTGGATGGCATCAGCCTCTCCTCTCTGTCATCCATTACTCCCAAATGCAGCCAGAGAGGCTTGGCTCTGATCCTTTTATGTATTTGATTTTTTCTAATTTCCCATTTGATAAAGGATTCTGGGGCTAAAATCAAATTTTAAATCCTCAAAGTTAGATAAACTCCAGAACCTTTGAATATGTTCTCTTAACAGCAGATTAAGGTTAAAGATCTTGAGAAGGGGATATTATCCTGGGTTATTGGGGTGGGCCAGAGCTAACCACATCAGTCCTTGAACGTGGAGAACCTTTCCAGCTGCGGTCAGAGAGAGAGAGGGAGAAAGGAGAGACCCATCGTTGCTAGTTTTAGGCTCCCTCCCCCAGGTTGAATACAGGTGGCATCGAAAAGCCAAATACATTCAGTGGACAGTCAACTGGGACATGGATCTCAGTCCTACAACCCCAAGGAACTGAATTCAGCCAATAACTCAAGGGACCAAAGAAACCACTCGTTTGCCAGAGTCCCCCAGAAAGCAACCCCCTTGTAGTGACTCTGATTTTAGCCCAGAAAGACCCACCATGGACTTCGGACCCACAGAACTGGAGAACAAACCTGTAATGTTTTAAGCTACTACATTTGATGTGACAGCGATAGAGAACTGCTACACTATTTAAACTACATAATGAAGCAAATGGCACAGGGTAAATAAAGGCTCAACAAACACCAGAATTTCTTATGAATATTAATGGCATAATTATTAATAGTTTTATCATCTCAAAAATCTCTTTCTGCCTTGATGCTGAGCTCTAAATTCTGAAATTCTTCTTCCTGCCTCTTCTAGAAAAGCTTCCTTTTAGTTGTCTTAGGGAATTGTTCACCAGCTTCACGGATTCAGTATTGTGCTGGACTGAAGTGAGAAGAAATTTCCTGAGAGACAAAACCCACAGTACAAATCAGGCTCATTGAAGAAGGGACGGCTGGATAGGAGACACTCTGGGACAGGACACCACGTGACCTATGCAGGAGTTTGGCTGGGAACGCTTACCCTGAATGTAAACACAAAGAAATATCAAGCAAATGCCAAAGGAGAAACACGCTATAAAAAAAGGACATGTTGCCTTTTTAAAATGTCAGTGTCACAAAAGACAAAGAAAAGCCAAGGAGTTGTTCCAGATTGGAGAAGACTAAACAGACAAAGGGACTAAATGCAATACGTGATCCTAGGATGGAGTCCATTGGCGTAAAATGGAATACAGAGAGCAGATTACACAAAGGTATTTATTAACCTTAAATTTCCTGGAGTCGATGGCTGCACTGTGGTTACACAAGAGAGTGTACTTATTCTTAGGAAATACACACTGAAATATTTAGGGGTAAAGAGCCACGAAGTATGCATCTTACTTTGAATGATTCAGAAAAAAAATTCAAAATTTAAAACATAGACACTTACACAGGAGCAAATGCTACACAAATGGGGGAAAAGTTAATAGTGAATGTGAGTAAAGGTTAAGTGGACTTATTCTTGCAACTTTTCTATAAGTTTGAAGTCACCATCCAATAAAATGCTGAAAGAAAAGCCAGCCACGCTTGCAATCCAGTAAAGAGAAGGAACTGTTGGCACAGTGACCACTCGAAGACACGCGTTTACTTCTGGTTTGTCATTCCGTCTGATCCTATCTCATCAGGACTGCCCTTTTGTTCCAACATTTAGAAGGCGTAGCTTCTAAAATTAGCCTCAAACAGAATATTTCCTCAAACTTCCCTTTAGGTGTATTAACCGTAAGTCCTGGTCAAAGAAAGTACAATTTTCAAATAATCTACTACTTTTGGATGTAATAGTTCTTAGACACTGAACGGTCGCATAGTGCAGGGAAATATTCATATTGTAGGCTAGATAAACACTATTTCCTCAAAGGGTGGCAAGGCTGTCAGCAAAAATGTTAGATGAATGAAATAAAATGGTCTATTGTACGAAATAATTGCATGCACTTACATGCAGACATAATTGACAATAATGGGTCCAAAGCAGGGATCGTGGCAGCCTGCGTAAATCACAGGTGTCTCCAAATGTTCCTAAACGTGTCACTATTTAATTCTCATTGCAAAAGAGATCCTTTCACCTTTTATGTGTTGGTAAAGAAAGCTGATGTCTGCAGCGGTGTTTTTACAGAAACAATATCATTCCCTTCCAGTCACTTAAGCAAAGTATACGAGCTTTTGAGCTTTCTGTGGTCAAGTTAGCCCCCCTACCATTGGTGCCAAAGTTTTTTAGAAAATGCTAGAGCTTTCCAAAACGTATCAATGCTTTGGAAAATTGCCTCATCGCTGACAGTGAACACTCGCACACTTAGGCACCCATGTGTGCATCCATCATTGGACAATGTCTCATTCAGTAGCGTCTCAAGAGCCAGAGATGAAAATAACAATGGCTCTCCTACAAGGTTGGTGGCTTCTCCCAAAAGGAAGAAAGAAATCCTGAGGATTCTCATTCGTGTAATTTGTGACCATTAGAAAAATTGGTAGACACCCTTTCATTGAATCCCTTTGGACTAACAACATAGCCCATCTGGAGCATAAAAGCGCTGAACCTAGAGAAAAGAAACAGCACAGATGAGCAGGTTTTCCATGCACTTTCCCCATTCAGAGGGGCTAATAAGGAAAAATGCTGAATTACTATGATTACCATGCCTTGAAAATAGCTTATCACCTGCCAATATGAATGGAGGCCCCTGGAGGGCGGTGAAATGGCAGGAGGAACAATGGCCTTGGAGACCGAATCTTTGTAGCATCTGAGAGAGGCATCTCAGCTCACGGCAAAATGGTCAGCCTTTATGAAATGAAGCTCTTATTCTACGTGAACCCTGCAAACTAGTCCTGGGGTGTTCCGATGCCATGGAGAAGAAAAGCAGAAGAGTTTCACAGAATAATCAGGCCCATAAGACATGAAATAAAGGAAGGACATAGTCAGTAATTATCCAAAGAATCAGACGAGACAGACAGCCAAGCTAAGGTATTTTGTGATGGGACACAGCTCTCCCCGAATTTGGCAGATAATTGTCAACCTGCTTTTTACTTTGTGTGATTGTGTAGACTTAATCATACTGTGAAATCTCTCGTTTTCAGACCTAAGTGCCACTGGAATGCTGTTCGAGTGGTCACATGCGGTTCATTAGGAAGAAGAGCTTGGCTTTGCAGGGACCAGGTGTTTGGCTGTTTCATGGAATCTTTTCTCTTGTCTTCACAAAGCTCCTGTGTGAAGGCCATTGTAGGCATTACAGTGGAGCTCCCCCCCCCCCCCGGCCCCCACTCCACCCCATCTCCCCAAGACTTAGTGTCTCAGCGGCAGTCTGCCTCACTGCCAGGTGCTAAGCTTTTGTTTCTATTATGGTATATTTGGTATTTCCCCATGAACTGCTTAGATTAAATATTACCACAGCCTGAGTTCTCTTTTATGGCCGTTTTGGTTTTTTTTTTAATGTTATTTATTGTTGAGAGAGACAGAGCACAAGCTGGGGGGAGGTGCAGAGAGAGGGAGACACAGAATCTGAAACAGCTCCAGGCTCTGAGCTAGCTGTCAGCACAGAGCCCGATGCAGGGCTTGAACCCACAAACCCTGAGACCATGACCTGAGCTGAAGTCAGACACTTAACTGACAGAGCCACCCAGGAGCCCCAACTTTTTACTTTATTTACTGCAACATCAAAACAACCAGGATTTGTTCATTAATTGTCGCTCTCCCTGAGAACGGCTACTGGGAGAAAGGGCTCTCACAAATTTGAAGAGCATTACCTTTTTGTTTAGTAATTTATTGCTCATCCTTACAAAACCTACGTGCATGCTTATGGGTAGGTACACACACACGCTTGGGTGCCCACCTTTATACCATAGGCATGACTCTGTTCTAACATGGGATTGTTGGGTCGGACAGACTTCTTTTGTGCTGGAGATGAGGACATGTGCCATTTATTAATTTAGGGACGGGGGACAGAGAACATAAAAGTGTGTCTAATGTTTCACTACCTTCTCGATAAACAGGTGTGGGAGTTACAGCACTACTTCTAATATTCTTTCATCTTATTCTTAATTTCTAGCTCTCAGATCAATTGAAGCATCTTAAAAAGGTACCTCTTTGGGAGAATGTGCTCTGAGAGGCTCTCCTTCCTTCCTGCATGCCCTGTCGCACGCACACACACGCTGCGCGCCCTGTCCCACGCACACACATGCTGAGTGCCCCATCCCACGCGTCCACACACACACACACGCTCCGCACCTGGTAATGTGTTTCTCTAAACTGGAAAAATAATGCCCTTCTTATTCTAGATAACAGAGTATTTTTCAAAAAGCTCGAGTGACACAAGTTGGTGTGACATGTACCTGCGTGGATTTGTACGGTTCTTGGTCATCATTTAAAATGCATTTCCTGAGCAGTGACTGTGTACTCCATTCTGTAGGGAAGAAGTAACGTGGTTTTCATCTTCAAAGAACATAAAACACCAGGCTACTGGTTCGGACATTAGATTTAATTTGCACCAATAACCATTTGGCTTTGGTCAGGTCCTGAAACATCTAGATCTTGACATCTGTACAAATTGGGGAGGACATAGACATTGAGCAGGGTCAAGGGCCCTAAGTCTGGGGAATCCGGTGGGCCAGCTGGGACTCAGGCCCATTGGAGAACCCCATGCAGGAGTCTTCTGCAGCTCAGCCCCTCAACTGGTGCAGACAGAACATCGAGTATCCAGACTTTCATGAGAAGTCCTTCAACTTCTTTAAACAGAGTATGGGTCAAGGTCGCGCTCGCCAACAACACATTTCTTGCAAACCAGCTAAGAGCTTCTCGACTACAAGCACTCCTGGGTCCTTCTTCCTTATGTTGTATGATGTTTGAGTCACCAACAACTGGCATGCAAACCCGGTATTCCGAAGGGTGTATAGACCCTGGGAAAGATGGCCACCGAATCCCTCAGGCTATCAAATGATTAGAAACCGTGCTCACCACTCATCACTGTTGCAGCAGGTCCAAGTGTTACTAGTGAAAAATCAGATGGGGCTGCTGACTTTTGAGAAGAAGGAGCTTAGAAAGAACATAAAAGGAAGCAAAACTCCATTTTTAACTGTTAAAAGTCCTTCTGATCTATGGTATGTGTCATGAAGAGGAAGGGGAGAGGTTCTGTATAATCTACCACCAGACTCTAGAGATTGAGCCAACCCCCCCATCGCTGTTAGAAGTAACTGCACAGAAGGACAGAGGAAGGCTCCATCAAAGCACACCTAGTAGCCCAAAGAAGCCATCAAATAACACAGAAGAGAAAACGTGTAGCAGTGAATAAAGCGCCAAACACAGCAAAACGCTCAGATCAAGGGAAACGTTTTTGAAGACAACTATTTCCAAAATCTATGAAGTTTGAAAAAGGTAGAAGAATAGGCGAAGCCTCCAGATCTAGGGGGAAGGATAGATTCTCCCGTTGGTATATCCTGATTAATGAGTCAAAAGTGATCCTGTTGCTATAGCAACCTGAAGATACACAAAAGAAAACATCACTTCTTTAAAATATTCCCAATGATGAATCGGTCGAGTCTTTAAAAATATCTTTTTGAAAATGTTAAGAGGCTCTTTTTTTCCCAAGAGCGTATCACAGAGGATGGCTCTTTGTTTGTTTGTTTCCCCAGATAACAGGACTTTTTTATGCGAGCCTTGGTTTGCTTATGCAAAACCAGCAATTTGGGCAAAAAGTAATGACCAGAAAATATGTCTGTTGGAGAATAAACTGTTTTTCAGCAGTTTTGTTTCTGTTCAGGCAGCAAGGTAGACAAACGTATGTTGTCTTCGTTTTCTTGTTTCTAACGACGTGTTTAGTTGGAAGTTTCCCTGGATGCTGAGAATGTGAAATACACCTAAGCAGAGTCAGGAAATGAAAGGTTAGGCTCTCTGTAACCTCTGCCTGTTGTCTACATGCAGAAGTAATAAAAAACATGACTTCGGCGGGACTGCACGCCCCGTCCCTTTGCCTTCTCCAGCTTGGCTCCTGCTCCCCCAACGCTCCTTTCAGTATCCAAAGGACTGTTCTGTTTTTCTCCAGGCAGTTCAACTTTGGCAGAATAACCCTGTATAGACTGGAGATTCCAAGCAAGGTCTTGAAATGAAAGCCGCAATGATAAAAAATATCCCAGGGACCCCTTCAGTGGACAATGGAAGGCCCTTAATTGAATGATTTGGGTAAATTGTTGGTGCAAAGCCCAGCTACGTGTCCCAAGGCCCGTGGCCTGGACAGTCTTAAGCTGATGATGTGATGTGGGCTTTTGCCAACCAGTAGAGGGATAAATTGCCTTGAGTAGCATGGTGAGGCTGCATAATGGGGTCTTTTAGAGTGAGGGCGTAAATATCTTTAAGCAAGGGTATGACATCTTAAATAGAGGCAGTGTGGAGGAGAGAGAGAAACCATTTGGAGTTCATAGGAACAGAAGTTTCCAAATCTGCATGTGTTCTGTATGACCGTGGACAAGTGACTGATGTTCCTTGGGACTCGGCTTACTCATCCTTAACATGAGGAAGTTGGACCACCTTCAGCTCAGCAAACATGCGCTGCATGCTGTCCTCTCCCCACCTGTGTCCTCCACAGCCCCGCCTCCTGAGTTACACGGCCCCAGATACAGCGCCACTCAGCTGCTCAAGCCAGAATTCTAGGAAACCCCCCCTTTCTCCCTCTCTCTCTGGGCTTTGTTAAAAATAACTCTTTCCAAGATTCAGAACCAACTGAGCACTAAAACTGGGGAAAGGGGGGTGGCGAGCACATACAGAAAAAGATCAAAGTATCAACTTGAGTACCTATAAGGCTAAAATGAAGAACGTGAATTAGATTTATACACAGTAAGGTTCCTAATACTCCCTGCCCTCCATTAACCTTGCCATCTCACCACAGAGAGTTCCTTCCCTCTAATTCTCGAATCATAGAATAGACAAAGCATTCCTCTGTCAATGAAAAAGAAGCAGGTGAATGAGAAAGAACTGGTCACTATCTCCCCAGTTTTTTAAGGATCAAAGCAGAAACACAGAAGCAAATGGTGTTTGTAAATACTTATTGGATCACTGCTTTAGTTTCCTAATGCTGCTGTAACAAAGAACCATAAACAAAGTGGCTTCAAACAACAGAATAATTGGGGTGTCTGGGTGGCTCAGTCGGTTGAGCATCCGACTTTGGCTCAGGACATGATTTCACAGTTAGTGAGTTCGAGTCTCACACTGGGCTCTGTGCTGATAGCTCAGAGCCTGCTTCGGATTCTGTGTCTCCCTCTCTCTCCACCCCTCCTCCACTCATGCTGTGTCTCTCTCACTCTCTCAAAAATAAACATTAAAATTGTTTTCTAAATATTGTGTGTTTTTAAGGTGAGGGCAACCATGCTATATAAGGGGAATCTCATGAGCCCTTTTTCTGGAGGAATCATCTCCATAGACTTGGGTCTCTCTGCCTTCAGGTCTTTCCACATGGAAAGAATTCTACCCTCTCTCCTTTGAAGTCATTTTCCAGGTTCAGTAAGCCTTCCCTTCCTCAAGGAACCATTATATAACCACATTCCGCTTCCCCCGAACACTCATCCTGGCTTAGGTACCATCCTATTTTCTTCATAAGGTATGGTTCATAATCCCGTTAGGAACAGGACACAGCGTTTATGGCAACAACTTTTCCTTGCTGCATTCCCCCCTACGCCCTGAGCTCCACAGTGTTCCAGGAAGTAGTTGTCATTTTAGCCCTAGCACATAGTAGGACTCAAAATATGTTTGCGAGAGAAATCAGTTAATGCTGGGCATAACGCAAGGCGCTAGGGTTGTTGAGAGGAGGGAGACAGAGTTCCTGACTAACGCAGAGCACTCACGCTTCACCAAACCCCAACTTGACCACAGCTGCAGCATCGGTACAATGTTCACTGGAGGCTCAAAAACAAACAAACAAACCAGAAACCCCCACTCATTATTTCACAAGAACTATAGGACTCAAAAAACACAAACAAAAATGCTTTATACTCTTACGACATCTGAGCTGGGCCGAAGCCTAACATCCCTTCTGGTTCTTCTATTTTATGGTTCCAGGTCTTTCATCAGAATTTCAAAGAACTTTCTGCCAGGAATTTGGTGTCCTTTGGAAGTGATTGATGCTCTTTCATCCACCACATTTCCAAGTCTTCTCAAAGTATTTTCTTTCTTCTTACCTAGTACGTCTCTTTATCCTTCTCCACAGACTAAGAGCTGTTTGTATTCTTGGTTATTCTGCAACTTATTATGACAGATCTTGTAGATTAAACAATTAACAGGGGAGCCTGGGTGGCTCAGTCAGTTCAGCTCAGGTCATGATTTCACGGTTTGTGTGTTCCAGCTCCTCATCAGGCTCTGTGCTGACAGCTTGGAGCCTGGAGCCTGCTTCCGATTCTGTGTCTCCCCCTCTCTCTGCCCCTCCTCTGCTCATTCTCTGTCTCTTCTATCTCTCAATAATAAATAAACATTAAAAACTTTTTTAAATAATACGGGCTTCTGGGTGGCTCCGTCAGTTACATTTACAACTTCAGCTCAGGTTGGGATCTCATGGTTTATGAGTTCGAGCCCTGCGTCGGGCTCTGTGCTGACAGCTCAGCGCCTGGAGCCTGCTTCAGATTCTGTGTCTCCCTCTCTCTCTGCCCCTCCCTTGCTCATGCTCTGTCTCTCTCTCTCTCAAAAATAAATAAATATTAAAAAATTTAAAAAACAAGTAATGTATATGCTTATGCTTATATATGTTTAATATATGCTAAAGAATATATACATTTAGTTCTTGGGACTAATGATTGCTATCTTTTAATAATTCTGGAAAATTCCCAGGCATTCTCTTTTTTTGTTTGTTTTTTTATTACTACCCTTCCCCATTCTATTATTTCTTTTTGGAACTTTGACATATATTAAATCTTCTCATACTAACCTCCTCGGCTTTTACTGCTCTCTCATGTTTTTGGTCCTTTTGTCCCTCTGAATTTTCTATCTTTTCTTTGTATCTATCTTTGAGATTACTCATTATCTTTCTGCTATGCCTAATCTATTGTTTAATATGTCCACTGAGTTTCGACTCTGAAGGTTTATATCTTATAGAAGTTATATTTGCTTCTTTCCCAAATTGGTTACTTTTCTATGTTCAAGATGTTCTTTTATTTATTTAAAAATATTAAATATTGGTTGTTTTTATATTCTGTGTCAGATAATTTCAAGATCAGTGGTCTCTTGTTGGTCTGATTCTAATATCTATTATTTCTGCCAACTTTCAGATCGCCTGACTTCCTTGTTTTTAAATTTTTTTTTAATTTTTTAAATGTTTTATTTATTTTTGATACAGAGCAAGACAGAGCATGAGAGGGGGAGGGGCAGAGAGAGAAGGAGACACAGAAATCCGAAGCAGGCTCCAGGCTCTGAGCTAGCTGTCTGCACAGAGCCTGATGCAGGGCTCGAACCCACAAATGTGAGATCTGACCTGTGCCGAAGTCGGAGGCTTAACCAACTGAGCCACCCAGGCGCCCCTAAATTTTTTTTTTATGTTTATTTTTGAGAGACAGAGAGAGACCGAGCATGAGTGGGAGAGGGGTAGAGAGAGGGAGGGAGTCACAGATTCTGAAACAGGCTCCAGGCCCTGAGCTGTGAGCACAGAGCCCAACATGGGGCTCGAACACATGAGCCATGAGATCATGACCTGAGCCAAGTAGGACGCTCAAGTGACTGAACCACCCAGGCACCCCCTGACTTCCTTGTTTCTAAACTGTGACCAATTACCTTGAAAATGTACCTGTGAGCATACTTTGAGATCTGAGTTAAGATTGCATTTCTCTAGAGAGGATTTGCATTTATTTCTACCAATTGCCCTGGGACTTAGGACTATTTTAAATTGAATTTCCTTTTTGAGAGGTTCCAGAACCTGCACCGATAATGCGAATTCAGATAACCTGTTTAAGATCCAGCGTACCATTATAGAATCTCAGACGTGGTTTTGTTGTTGTTTCTTAATCTACCCAATGCCAAGGCTGAGCCTGGGCTGATGTTTTTTGTTGTCCCCTCCTGGCAATTTTCTCTTTCATTCATCCTTACACTAAAACTATAATCCTTGGCTTCCCATTTCAATCTTGTATTTTGTCTGGCAACTCTAACTATAATAAAAATGCTCCGAAACTTTCTATTCAAAAAGAGAAAAAAAGGCTAATTAAGTGGGAAGAGAGGAAGCGGATCGTAACTCAGTTTCTATTAGGCCCTAAGCAAATATTTGTGTGATATTAGTGGTTTATCTATTCTATATTTTGCCACATTGTGGTTTCTTCCCTAATTAGCTTTGCTAACTACTGTCTCCTCACCAAATTCCTTGAGGGTAGAGATTGCCTTTCTTGTCTGTGTAGGCTTATAATAACCAAAGTGGTGTAAGAATTATACGGAATCAGATAAGTATTTGCTTATTGCACCTAAGCCCATCCCCCTGCTGAATGTTCCTCCTTTCCATCCACCAAAGTACTCGAGCCAGAGCGAGAGAACCTCTACCTCCTCACTTCCCACGTCACATCATCTGCCCCTCTCGATTTTATCCATCTAGTTTCCCTCAAATCTGATTTATCCTTATTGTTAGTTGTAGACCGAGTTTATGCCTAACCATTTCTTCTGTAGCATATTTCTTAAAAGAGTGCTTCTCAAATGTGTTACATGGAATCCTAGTTTTAGAAGATGTAATGGATGTAACCATTTTCACAGTTTAATACATCATTTTCCACGCAGCTCCCACAGTGATCATTTTAAGTAAATCAGATCACATCAGATATTTTTTTTTATAAAGCTTCTCATGGTTTCTCATTACTCTTATACGAATCCAAACTCTTAAGCCTGGCTAATCAGAGAATATTTGATCTGATCCAGCCTATGACCTTGTCCTCATCTCTGGACTCTCTCCATTTCTCTCCATCCAGTGTAGCCCCACTGGCCTTCTCAACGTTTCTTTTAACAGAGGAACTTTTCTTAGCCTCTGTCTGAAACACTGAGTTCTGAACTCACATGGCTATCTCCTTGGTACCAGTCCGATCTCCTCTCAGAGGTCAACTCCTGAAAGACTCTCTCCCCAACTAGCCTGTCTAAATTAAGACCTCTTGTCTCCTCTCTAATCTCATTATTCCCCAACCCTTTATCTGAATGTATGTACTTAGTTTATATGATCTTCTTCCTCATTCAGTGCATATTTCTAAAGCTTCTGCTGTGTGCCAGGCAATATTGATGGTACGGAGATGCAGGAAAACCGAACCCAGCCACCTGTGCTCATGGAGCTTGCACTGTAGGGCTGTTTCGTGCACTTACTGAAGATTTATATTTTATTTTACATTATAATAATGATCTAGTTTTTCTTGTGTTGTCTACTTTCCCTCTAAAACGTAAGTTCCAGAATGAATGGATAAGTGAATGAGCTGGAGAGAGTGACGGACACAGGCACTCAGCTCTGTGTATTCACCCATCACTCCCACCTGCTAATTGGTTGAGAGAAGAATGGGAATCCAGAAACAGCTCGCCTCTGACGATACTCCACTGTTGGAACCAGAGGACTTGGTAAAGACGAGAGTCCAATGGAGAACGGAGCCGTCCTTTAGCCAACATTTGTAGACAATGATTTAGATTATTTATTCTGGTCTCTCTACTACCGTGACCCTCCAGGGGGTTGTGCCCCATTGTCGGCTGCACCAGTTACATGATTGCCAATGCAAATATTTATTCATTGTCCTTGGACACCAGAAAAGGATAAAATGGTTGAAAATCATCCACGGTCCCCCTAACCAAGTACTTTGTATCCCAGCACCGCTGAACCTTCCAGAAAAAATCTGCTTTGGCAAAGCTGGTCAGAGGCTCCATTTTGTATGTGAGTGCTAATTATCCAAAGCAATTCTAAGTACAAGGCCTATGTCAATTACATACTTTTTAGTGCTATTTGGGACTTAAAATGACTTGTACTTTGTGGGCATATAAATCTCTTATCCAGTTCATTGTTTTTGAGTGAAATGAAGAATGCCAGTGACTTTCCTAACAGATTTGGACAGCATCATCCAATAAGTACATATTTACTCTGAGAGAATATGCATTATTGACAATGTGCTTAATTATCTCCCTGAACAATTTAGGTATTGGCTCCTTGTAATACTGTCTCTCCCCTCAAAGGGACCCGTGGCACATCTCCGTAGGGGTGGGACATCTTGCTGATGCTCTCACAAGGCTTCAGGTGCTCATAAAGAGAACTGTTTAAGAATATTTGGCCCAAGTGACAGTACCTCATCCAGTGAGTAAGTCTTGAGGCAGAGCTGAGAATAACCCCATTTCCTAGTCATTTGTCTCCTTTACATGCTCCCATCAGAAATGCATTTCATATTAAAGGTAAATTTTTACAAAGGAGTTTGCATAAACATCTGCCATGGTTTTAACCAAACCCCGTGGAATATTAGTCTTGTCCTGGCGACGTAGAATCAAGCATTGCTGAGGAAAGAAATGGAAAGATAAAATAACAGAAGTGTGAAGAAAGGAGACAGAAAATGAAAAGTGGGAGCGAAGGATCCATTCTCTTGAAAAAGAGGTCTGTGGGAGAAGGCCGTTTTCCAAACACAAATGACTCCTGGAATTCATAGCCTGAGCACCCACTTTCTTTCCTTCATAGAATTTTTTTCTAATTAATGCCATAGCACACATTTATTAAGAAAATTTAGAAAGATACACATAAACAAAATCAGAGATAGCTACTAATAACAGTTTAGCTTTCCTTCAGATTCTTGATTAAGTATATCTACACATATAGATAGATATATATACATATTATATACATACTAGATCTGGATTGACATCCTGATTCACATAGCCTATAAAATGTTCCCATGTCATTAAATATTTTTTTAAGTTTATTTATTTTTGAGGGGGGGGAGGGGCAGGGAGAAAGGAGAACAGAGGGTCCGAAGCAGAGTCTACACTGACAACAGAGAGCCCAGTGCAGGGCTTGAGCCCATGAATCGTGAGATCATGACCTGAACCAAAGTCAGACGCTCAGCTGACTGAGCCACCCAGGTTCCCCATTAAATATTTTCAGGAACCAAAAATTTAATGTATAAATGTATCACACTTTTTAAATCTATTCTCAGCAGATGAACTTTTACATTGTCTTTCATAGGCACATAGTCACCGGTTATTTTAACCTAGAATTTTTTTTCTGGGGAACACATTTATGCACCAGAGCTATAGGATGTGAGGAAAAGGGGAGAAAAATAGAATCCAGTCATATCATTCAGTCATCTCCATTTCTATCTATATTTTCAACATATCTCCCAACCCAAAAATGCTAGGTGAACAAGTTAATTAGAGTCATGGAGTGTGTCTATTAATATGGAAGCGCTAGAAGCCAAGTACAAGAAGTCCTTATATATGCACAGATGTGTGAGCCCATTGGAGAACTGTCCCTTCTAGTTAAGACTCTACAGAATCAAATGTAAAACATATTTTTGGAAAGCTGGTATATGAATATATTAGCTCAGACGTGGCATTCTGTTAAGTGTGGCCCGAGTCACTTGTCTCCAAAGAGAAGGATGCAAGACAAACCACTGGCCCACAGCAAAAGATAGGACATGTATTTATAACTGTTTTGTTATTAAATTTTCTACTGGAGCCTATCTTTTTCAAGATGTGAAACATTCACGCCCTAGCACACATAAATAATTGACATATACACATGCATTGCCGGCACATGCTAAATTCTTTAAACCACTGGGGTGATCAATGAGGGGACATTGCTACTTCAGATGCTGTTATTAAGCAGCTTATAGAATATTTGGGACTAGAAACCTATGAAGAATGGGTGGAGCATCACTTTGCCTATGTGTGAGGGGCACTCGGGAGGTGAACAGAGCCCCAAGTTTGGTGAAGCCTGGAATATAGGTTAGTGGAACTGGAAAGGAAATTGAGCCAAAAGGCTGGAATCATCTGGGAAAAGCAAGCGTCCAGGGTATGCTGAATTTCAGTAAGGTGGGTGCTGCTTTATGGAACATTTACAGAGGTAGCCTAAGAGGTCAAAGCAAAAGGAGCTGTATATAAGTCCTAGGATATCTGAGGAGGGACGGAGGCAGATGAGAACCTAAGAGCCACCCAAGAGCATAAGTTTAACATGTCCATTAATCCATCATCCTAGGCAATAGCTAGTGGGTCTGTAGAGGAAAGAACTATAGAACAGATCAGTTTTAATAGGCAGGAATAGAGGAAGGCCTGGCTGCCATGAGGTATGGATGAAAGTCCTAGAAGCCTGAAAATGAATCCTGAAAGAAATACCATCCTGACATTAACTGCAAAACCTCACAATTTTGCAGAGAGGCAATTCTGCCTCAATAACATCCTTGATCCACACCTAATTGCAGCAAAACTAGATGTTAGATGATAAAGGGCTGTTCTTTAAAAAACCAAGTGTCTTTTGTCTCCTAACATGAAAAATAACCATACAAGAAGAATTAACTTAGAAAAAGCAAATTCAAGTTATTTCAGCTTCTATGTTTTTCTAATTATAGGACTCAAAGTTTATGTAAGCCATAAAAAACAAATTCTTTTGCTCTTCACATTTTAAAAATTCAGTTCCGTTGCAAGTTGAAAATATCTCTTTCCAATATATTTTATAAGTGAGGTTGAGGTGTCCATACCTACTAACATGACCCCGATCCAGCCATATTCAATGGCGGGGGCTACACGGACTCCTGAGAAACAAGATGGCGGAGGATAGAAGTTGACCACTGAACGAGTCAACATCTCCATGAGAAGGCTGAGTTTCTGTGAGACCCAGCACTGATGAAACTAAGGAAAACGTGGAAGTGACACAGAGGATCACGGAGAGCTCTCCAGACAGAGGGGACACTGTGGTCCTGTCCACACACCCCATGAAAAGGAGACAGCAAAAATGAGTTTTCTCCAGAAAGGCAGACTGTATCCCCAGCCTGACAAGACTTCTGCTCACACGTTCTCCTTAGTGGGGATGTGAGTAGCTGGAAGCCAGTAACTGTTGCTGAAGGCTTTTTTCCAAATGTGTGAGACTCTCTCTGAATTCTGACTGAACTTGCCCCATCTCCACCCCAACTATGTCCTCTCAGCTCAAAAGTTTGACAACACTGAGTAATCAGAGCTATGTAAACACCCTACTTTGGATACCACCTTCCGAGACAGTTCACAATTCTAGACTGTTTAGACTTTTCCAGCTTCCCCCAACACATACACACAACACACGAAGCCAGGAAAATTCATCTTTCTCCTTAAGCCCAACCCTCCTCACCTTCTAAATGCCAACTTGACTTAGAGTCAACCTCTAGGTTTGGGATTGTTACCTTTCCTTAATCCCACAGCAGCTGCCTCTCAGTGGTCAAGCTAAATCCATTTAGCTTATGTCTGACTTGTGGATCTTCTGGGGTGGAAAAATTTTTTTTAATAATTCTTATTCTTCAGAATGACTGGTAATAATGAGAAAGACTAATGGGCATTCATAAGCTGTTATAAGACATACTTCCTGTTCTATGCATTATTCATTTATGCAAACTATCGGACAGGTACCAAATTCACTGTGCATCTGGGCTGGAAGGGTCCCTGGACTCAAGATTACATTGGTATGCACATTTCTGAAGTTTGGTTCTGTTTAACATTTTCATCAGTGACCTGCTTAAAGGAGCAGAGAGCGAACTCATTAAATTCCTAGATGGGAGGGATGGCCGGAACATTAGAGAACAGGATTAGAATTTCCCCAGCCCTTGCCAAATTAGCAAAACTGTCAGAGTCAAATATGTTCATCGGGGACAGGCAGGAAAAAGTAGGCTTGCCCAACTGTGAGCTGTGAAGCAGCAGCTTATTTAGGAATAGAACTGAAAATAAGGCAGATGCAGACATAGGTTCATAGCAGGAGACAAACTCACCCAGTGGAACCACCAGTGTGCACTGGGGCCTTCATACCCCCTGAAAATGGAGTCAGATCCCCCAAACAACGAATTGCAGAAGCATAAAGTTCCCCTCCCCACCGGCAAGAGTTCTAAGAATTTCCGTGAGCTTTGCTTGGTCATGGTACCTCTAGCTGCAGATTCCTTATGTCACTTAATTAGCCTGGCTTATGGTTCATGTCACTGGTGGCCCTATACCAGACCATGTAACTGTATAATGGAGAAAAAAACAATAACCATACAGCCTCCTGCAGAAGGGTCTGGCTATGTCCTTGGCTGTCTTGACTCTTGTTCAGTCTTTCCTATGGAAGGGACATGGCTGAATGTGGCCCCAGAGTGGGCCATGGATTGCCAACCCCTGCGAGACTCCGCATCAGAATTTTTGACTTTTGGAGAGTCTCTGCTACCATCTTAACTAGCCAGATCACTTCATACCTGCAGATATCAGAACCCAGGAAGGAGAGCGACATTTATGCAGATTTGCAAGGAAGGTAAGCCAGGGTTCCAACTTCAAACTGGAAACAGACAGCCCAGTTCCCAGGCCAGTACCCTCTCCACTGCACCAGCACTAGGCTATGTCCACGAGGTTCCGGCAATCCCTGGTTAAAGGGAAGAGCCTCTCACAGAAAGTATTCCCCAACAGGTGCACCTGGGGGGCTTGGTCAGTTGGCTGTACGACTCTTGGTTTCAGTTCAGGTCATGATCTCACAGTTCATTAGTTCCAGCCCTACATCAGGCTCTGCACTGACAGTGAGGAGCCTGCTTGGGATTTTCTCTCTCTCTCTCTCTCTCTCCCTCTCTCTACCCCTTCCTGCTCTTTCTCTCTCAGTAAATAAATAAAATTCTTAAAAAAGACAGTTTCCCCCAATAACTTTTGGTACAATGCATTAGACACATAATGTGTAATATGCAGTAGTGTTGTCTTGAAACATCCCTAGGAGGATCCGAGTGAAACACTTGGCTATAGATTGAAGCAAGGCTGTACCACCAAGAGACAAACTTGGTGAAAACCACGATAGAGCCTAGAATACATTAGAAAGGAAAGCTGTGCACAGAGTTCAAAAGGACATAATTTTGCTTAAAATCAAATTAAAGGTGACATATGATCTTTAGGTACCAGAAAGAATCTTCTGAAAAGGAACAACTATTCTCAACCACACCTCTGATTAGAATAAGAAGGAGCAGAACTGAGGTATTACAGAAACCTGCTGGAGATGGCTTTGCTTATCACAGGAATCGAGGGCCAGCGGGAATCATAGAATTCCCTTAATAATTGGATCTGGAAATTGGCATCTTTCAGGGAGGGTTCAGAGGAAGGGAAATAGACTGAATTAGTGATTCTCAAAGTCCTTTCTCTCTCATTAAGTCCCCTGAAAGCTGTAGGAGAAAGTCCCTTCTCTGAGCCAACAGGAACACATTGAATCATTGTACTTAATGAGAAGAGGACAGTGTCTTCAAGAGGGTTGCGAAGTGCGGAACACAAAGTGGGTGCTGTATTGGAAACAAATAATTGTCCAGATTTCAAAGGAGTCTCCCAAATGATGCTCCCTCACATTGGCAGGCATTTGGGGGTAACTCATGGAAAACCTACCACTCAGAGAGGGAAGTTCGCAGCCCCTTCCAAACGTGCATGTGTGGACATGCTTGAGGCCTTGCCCTCAGTAGAGGCCCGGAGCTATGTAATGTAGACGGTTCTTAATCTGCAACTTGAAAACCTAGTAGCTTGGGACTACACTTCCTCGCAGATCAGGGCCAGCTATTTATGAGAACTCTTATTTTCCTAGCTTTGATAAAGATACGTCATTGCATACACCATGTTACTAATTCAAAATGGTGTCATCTGGTGGGGGGAGGATGTGGGTGGCTCCATTGGTTAGGTATCCAACTTCAGCTCAGGTCATGATCTTGCAGTTGATGAGTTCGAGCCCCATGTCGGGCTCTGTGCTGACAGCTCAGAGCCCAAAGCCTGCTTCGGATTCTGTGTCTCTCTCTGCCCCTCCCCTTCTAGCACTGTCTCTCTCTCTCTCTCAAGAATAAATAAAACATAAATAAAATAAAGTAAAATAAAATAAAATAAAATAAAAGTGTAATCTGTTCAAATACCATCTCAGGACAGTACTCTTCACGAAACTATCCCAAAAGGTTGTCTCAGGCCACAACTTTTCCAAAGCCCATTTTTCTAAATGATGGACACTTGATAATTACTATGTTTCATTATTCTAATTTCCTTCCAGGTGATCCAGGCGCTTGTACATCATGCACTACAGGGCATTACATGTAAGTCTGCTTTTTTTTTTTTTTTCATGGCAATAACTTTTCTGCAGTTTAAGCATTACTGACTTAATCCTAAATCCAGTGATTAAAGCAACGAGCCCTGCAGCCTGAAGCAACTCTGCCCCGGGAAAGCTATTAATGAACAATTCTTGGATTTAGTAATAAGAGCCCAGCTGTTTTCTTCACTCAAAAGGAGGCCCTCTTTTTTGTGGTCCTGGAAGTCATCCAACCTGACACTGGTGTCTAGGAATCTTGCCATGGGTTACCAGGATTCAGAGCTTGCTGTTCATGGACAAACCTTAATAAAACACCTGACCCTGAGCAAGCTATTTCCAAATGTCTGCACGGACACCTTGGGCTTAACGGGAGTCAGAAAGCCCAGGATGAAGCCAGGTGCGTGAGTCGCCCCCGACTCATCCTCTGGGTAACAAGAGACACAGACCGTCAGATTAAGTGAAACACAGGTAACAAATACTCCCAAAGTTCTCCAATTCAAATCTACAAATCAGAGATGGCATGTCTCAACGTCTCCTTCCATTCCTACTCTCCTCTGCCTCCTAGGGTCCATGGGGGCCTATCTCTGAAGAAAAGCTAAGAAGGCAAAGGAGAACAGGAAGGCCTGGATGACGTATAAGCTGCCTAGTTCCTTCCTGTCACGCTAACAACTGGGGAGTAAACTCACACTCAGCTCTTCTCTTACCCTTTCCACGAACGTGGCCACGGACATGGAACTGACATTATTCTCCAGAAGAGAAAACTGAATCTCCAAGAGGCCATGGGATGTGGCACCACAAGCCAGTGGGGGGTCCAGGTTTGGGTCACCTCGACTTTAGTGGGCTGGTGCCCCCCACCTCCATCACATCCGAGAGGCCCGAGGTGTGGGACTGGGTGAGAAGGTGCTGAAAGGGATTAGGAGCTTGGGAGGGGCGGGGGCACCCAACAAGCTGCAACAGCAAAAATAATGTCTGCCCTGTCATTCCCTACGCTGATGCCAGTCAATGAGCAGAACGCAATCTGTCAGCATATTCAGAGTTGGCCTTCACCCAGCACGCAGCCTGCCACACACCACCTCAGGCAGAGACGAACAGCAGAAATGCAGGCGCTCCTCGCCAAGGTCACATGGTTGGGGGCACAGAATGTTCCTTGAACCAAGGAAGGATAGCTTAGCCTCTCAGATAGTGGCTACTCGGAAGTGGGCGTTCCCACTTTGTTCTTCTCTGTTCCTCTTCTCTGCATCCCTGTGGCCCAACTGGCCCTCCCTCATGCTGACACTGGAGACACCCCCTCACCTCCTCTTGTCACCCGACAGCATCCTGGTCAACCTCGGGGCAGCGCACTGCTGGCCACCAATGAGAAGGCTTCATAAAATCCTTGGGGAATCAAATACACTGCAAGAACATGCCTGGTATTACTGAGCATAAAACATGAGGTGTTCCAAGAAATACACATGTATAACCCTTGAGATTGGTTAGTAACTGAATATTGGGAGTGAAACACTGTATAATTGAAGTTGTTAGTGAAGAAAGGCAAAGCTTCCCTCTGATAGCTTGTCGATGCTGTGAAATTCATCAGCAGGCAAAGGTCAACTCGATTCTGCTTCCCCTTCAAATAATCCTGTAACTCAGTAGAGTCTGAAATATAACATTCTACTATAGCATGAGAACGGATAAGATGCATAAAAATATAAATACATAAAGGCTAAGACACTTCACTCTTAATATTAATAATCTAGTGGCAGACATTTTGGTAAGCTGCTTGAAATCTACACTGAGCTGTTTCCAAATGTCTGTCTGGAGACCTGGTCCATAAGAGAAGTCACAAAGTCCAGAATGAAGCCAGGTACTTCATTAGGGCTTAGTTATCCTCTGGGTAACGAGAAACACAGGCCACTAGGTTAAGTGAAACACAGATAACAATCACTCCCACAGTTCTCCAATTCAAATCGACAAATCTAACATGGTATATGTCTCAACATGACTCTCCTTCCTATTGCCATGTGGCAAAAGCACACAAGCCAGCTTTCTGTCAAATCCCAGGCCTGCCTTTGACTACCTCTGGGACTTCGAGCACTTAATCTTGAGACTCAGGTCCCTTATCTAGAAATTAAAGGCAAGTAATATCTACCATATGGGAATTGCATGGAGGTTTAAATGAGTACTAACTGTGAGGCACCTGGGTGGCTCAGTGGGTTGAGCATCCAACTTCAGCTCAGGTCATGATCTCACGGTTCATGAGTTTGAGCCCTGAGTCGGGCTCTGTGCTGATAGCACAGAGCCTGGAGCTTGCTTCAAATTCTGTCTTCTCTGTGGGCACCCTCCTACACTGTTGGTGGCAATGTAAACTGGTGCAGCCGCTCTGGAAAACAGTGTGGAGGTTCCTCCAAAAACTATCCATAGAACTCCCTTATGACCCAGCAATAGCACCACTAGGGATTTACCCAAGAAATACAGAAGTGCTGATGCATAAAAGCACATGTACCCCAATGTTCATAGCAGCACTGTCAACAATAGCCAAAACATGGAAAGAGCCTAAATGTCCATCACCCGATGAATGGATCAAGAAGATGTGGAGTACTACATGGCAATGAGAAAGAATGAAATCTGGACATTTGTAGGAAAGTGGATGGACCTCAAGGGTGTCATGCTAAGCAGAGGACAGATATCATATGTTTGCATTCATAGGTCTAACAGGAGAACAGGAGAAACCTAATGGAGGACCAGGGGGAGGGGAAGAGAGAAAGAGAGTTGGGGAGAGAGAGGGATGCAGAACTTGAGAGACTACTGAATACTGAAAACGAACTGAGGGTTGAAGGGTAAGGGGGAAGGGGGAAAAGAGGTGGTGGTGATGGAGGAGGGCACTTGTGGGGAACAGCACTGGGTGTTGTATGGAAACCAATTTGACAATAAACTACTTTAAAAAAAATTCTGTCTTCTCTGTCCCTCCCCCACTTGCACTCTATCTGTCTGTCTCTCCCAAAAATACATAAACATTTTTTAAAAAGTTAACAATAAGTAAATAAATGTGTAGTAAATGTATAATCAGTAGCCCATAAATACATATCAGTGCTGCTTTCCTTCTCCGCTGCCTCTTCCTAGCTGCCTTCAATGTGGGCCCTTAGGGTCCAGAGTAGGGTGACTAATGGCCTAGTTGGTGAGCACATAGACCAAAAGAAAGTTTTTGCCCTTAAAACCCAAGTATCTAGACCAGTTAAAAAAGACGTGTGTACCTATGTAAGGACATTAAGTTATGGTGGCTAAGAGAGATAGATTCACAGAGCTCATGGAAGGAACTCCATCTCCTCCCCGTAGGTTTCAACACCGCTGTTACACAACGTGTCCCCAGAAGACCTACAGTGAAGGATTTGAATGTAAACCGTGTGACACCAACTGCAGCAGCTGTGACCCGCACGAGTGCTACTGGTGTGAAGAGGGCTCCTTTCTCCTGGGTAAGCTTGAAAATGGCATGGTCCAAGAAAAGACCCCCCAGAACCTCACCGGGAAATAAGAGCACCCACTTGACTGGTCTCAGTCTTCCCAGGCCTCTTGTCCAAGGATGGATTTTAATTTGGTTGGAAAATAAGCCAGGACTCCCTCCTTCTGCTGCTATTCCTGAAGCGGAGTTCCTATTTCACTAATTTCAAACATCTCTGAGCTGATGGACACAAGAGTGAAGTGGGGTGGAGGGCAGGTGGGAGGGGGGTGAACACAGAAGACAAATGCCTTGAAAGGAATCATCTGGAATATTCAGAACCATGACTCCTTCCTTGAGACTCAGTCCATGCTATATATTCCTAAGCACTGTAAAAGTCAAACAAGATCTGGGGTGCTTGGTGGCTCAGTTGGTTAAGCGTCCGGCTTCCGGATTCGGCTCAGGTCATGATCTCACGGTTCATGGGTTCAAGTCCTGCGGCAGGCACTGTGCTGACAGCTAGCTCAGAGCCTCAAGCCTGCTTTGGATTCTGTGTCTCCCTTCCTCTCTGACCCTCCCCTGCTTGTGCTATCTCTCTCTCTCAAAAATAAAAAAAAAAACATTAAAAAAATAAAGTTAAACAAGATCCTTTGGTCAATTCTGGGTGGTTAGGAAGGTAATATACTATGAGTCTTCTAGTTGAAGAACTAATGGTCCAATGCTCTTGAATGTTTGCAGGACAGAGAACGGTGTAGACAATCCACCCTGATCTTCAGTGGTTCTTTATGGACACTCATTTTACTCGTACTGTCTTCAAAGCCCTGAGACTTGAAAGGTCTTTATTCTAGGCTCTTAACCCCTTGAGCTGATAGCCAATATAAATCCTCGGTGAAAAGCAGAACTTTCAAAGTTGGATTTAAGATGCATTCCTTGGTTGAAATAAACTTGTGTCATATTGGTTTCTTTAAAAACAAACTCCAACAGAAATGTTCCTGAGACCCCCCACGGCCTATTTGGAACTTGGCCTTGCACCAAGCCAAGCCAGCCGGGGATCCCCCTTCATGCTCCCTCTCTGTGTTCTCGCGTAGATGGCGTGTGTGTGAGCAAATGTGGCCCCGGCTTCTACGGCGACCCGGACATGGGAGAATGTGAGCCCTGCCACCGGTCCTGTGAAACCTGCACCGGCTTTGGTCACCAGCAGTGCAGCACGTGCCGAGAAGGGCTGCAGCTGCGGCACGGGATGTGCGTGGACCCTGCCCAGCCCCAGGTAGAAGGCAAATTCCGGAACGGTATGTGCCTCCCGAGAGGGAGAAAGCAGGCGTCTGGGCACCTTCTCTGCCTCTCTCCCTCTTAACCCTTGCTTTTGGGATATCCCAGAGATGAAGGCTGGGCAGTGAACAAAAGCTGGGAGTGGGCATCAAGTCTGGGGTCTGTGGTCCTGGCGGGAGAGGGCAGGAGGCTGGGGTGTATGGGCATCTGTCCTGGAAGGAAACCCAGCGGTGGTATGGCCATGGGGTTTCTATCCTGACGGAGGAGATGTCAGAGCTCGTAAAGAGAGTCGTGTAGGGCAACTACCCAATGACCACTGTCCCAAAGCTCTCAGAGTCGCTTCTATCACATTCATGTATCTCCTTATTAAGTAAAGGAAAATGGCTGGTAAGGGTAGGCTTTTCCAGTTGGACAAGGAAGAACTGGTCTCAAGTACTGGAACTAAAGCTGGGTCAATGGATCTTTCTAGTCCCTTGATTAGAACTTACCATCATTCTAGCTAGCCATTTCAAACCCCCTCCAGTTGCAGATGGGGAACGTGGGGATTTTGATGGGGGCAGGAGGAGAGATGGGGAGCCTGTGATCCAACAGCAAAGGCCTGTGTGTGTTCATTCCTACCCGCGTCCTCGGAGCTGGCCTCCTCACTCTGGAGCCTCCGTCAGGGGCTTCACTGCAAGGTAGTGACAAACTTCAATGACCTCCCGGTGTCTGTGGTGGTGAAAAAACAAAACCCTCATCCTGCTGGAAAAAATCTGACTCACACTCTATGCAGAGATGCTCATGAAAACAAGAGATGCTCTCCACTTGATTTCAAGGCGAGGATTTGTTGAAAAGGTCATTTCAGTGCAGGAGTCAAGGCAGCTGAAGGGAGGTCTGCTCAGGATGAGTCTCCTAAGGGCTGGAGAACAGGATGGTTGTGGAGCAGGATAAAGGCTCTTGCTGGGTTTCAGAGGAGCGACATCCATGGCTACTGTCCACCACGACAGTGTCACATATGTGACTTAAAGGAAAATCAGCTCGGAGATCATCACAAGCCCAGCAGCCAAAGGCCCCAGAGAACACGGGCCAGTTTTAGAGACGGAGCTGGGAAGAAAATCATTCAATCCAGATTGGGATATCTTCCGCGAATTATAGCTGGACCAAACGGCTGAAAACGAGTTTGTCTGGCATTCAGGCATTTAAGGGGCCATGCGAGCCAAGAGGAAAATAGTCTGGTGCTGTGTTTCTAGCTCAGAACATCTGTATTTTATCTGGCATCCAGATGATGAAAAGGTCCAGGGAGCCAAGAGTCAGAGCAAACTTGATTCCCCAAATGATTACATGTCCCTTTCAACTGGACTACGCGCTTCGCAAGCAGAAATCAGGCTTGGATTGTTCCCCCGCGTCAGAGCACCACACCCCTTTGCATTTTCTACTATCAAAATATAGTGTTTTTTGAAGAAAGGAAGGCATTAGTCCGTTGGGGAGTTTAGCACTACTATGGGATTGGGGAAGCAGACGAGAATGTTTCTCATGGCTGGACAAAAGCAATAAAGTCAATGACATGGCCGCCCTTCTCTATGATCTAGGAAATAAGACATGAGACCGTTAACCGTGAGAAAAAACTGCTTCTTCACTGAGTTAGGTGAGGCTGCAGCTCAGCCTCCCCAGCATGATTTATAGGCCACTGGAGTGGCCAGTACGTGGGAAATGTTCCCCATAACGAGCCGGGAGTATTTGCGACAATGCCTACATCTTTCCCCTGTCTTCTAACCCTTAAAAAACAAAATTGAGAGCATAAATGGAGAGTCGAAAATTCCAGAAAACAGGCACTAAGGAGCCACACCTTGAAGATGATCCAAAGCAGATTGCAGTCATCCAGGGTCAAGTCAGAGGGAGCCCAGGCAGATGACAGATTGGCGATAAAAGAATACAGCTGCCTAGGTGCCATCAGCAGGGTGCTGGCGTTGTTTTAAACACAGTTGCAGATGCAGGTGGGGAAAGTGAGATGGGGCAAACCTCAGCCCATTCCTTGAACCGCACTACTTCCGCGGAAACAAGTACTTGTTTGCATCCAAGGACTACGACGGCCAGCACTCCCCATGCCAGCACGGGCTGGAGAAACACCCTTGAAATGAAAATCCAACCAGAGTTCACGGAACTCCTCTTTGAATCAGGTGGCTACTCCCGATGAAAGTGGCAATGACGAGAGACTATCGTTCTCTGTCAATTATGCAGTCAGTGGGAATCCTTCCTGCCCTCCGCGCCCAAGGATGGCGATCTCCCTCCGCGTTGGACCACGTCTGGCAAATCCTCCAGTCAAGACTAAGTAATCTCCCAAGATGGCCGCTCAACTCTGTACTTCCGGTCACCAGAGAATCACTTGCACGGATCACCGCCAGATCCCGTGTCCCAGCCGCTAATACGCTGTGGAGATCCCTTAGTTCAGCGTCCCTACTCTGCAGCAGCAGAACCAATATTAAATGGGCTGCTAATGGCTTCACCAGTGACTCAGGCATCGCAGCGCTACCACTGGTGCAACATTCAGACATGGCAGGCCACGGCCTCAGTTGGTTTCCCGAAACCATTGTTGGGAACGGAAACCGTTTGTTCTATTCCTGTTAAGTCATTTGGATCTTCTTAAGTGGTTTTCCCCCTGGTAGTGCCGGAAAGTCCTGAGGATAATTCCTGCACATTTCCCCTCCCCACCTATTTCCATCAGCAATTAAACCTGTGTTTGGAGCAGGTTCTAATTACATATTCTGATGATAGTTTAATCTACAAAGCACAGACACAGTGAATTAACTCTTTATCTTTGACCACATCCTAACAATGTCTCACTAGCCTTTCTTTTGATCTTAATTCCCATGCCCTGAGGAAGCCTGGAATCCTGGAGTTAGTCACAAACACCGAGAGCCACATGTAAAAAATAAACCTCAAGAGGGTAGAGATATGGTGCCTACCTGTTACTGAATTTTAGAGAACTTTAAAGATGCCATGGCAATCTGATTTTGAGAAGGACTTTGTAGACATATGCAGTTGTCTTGCTTACAAGTGAGGACATTTGGAGGCGCCCAGGGGGCTCAGTTGGTTAAGCATCTGACTTCAGCTCAGCTCATGATCTCACGGTTCAGAAGTACGAGCCCTGTGTTGGGCTGTCTCCTGACAGCTCAGAGCCTGGATCCTGCTTCCGATTCTGTGACTCCTTCTCTCTCTGCCCCTCCCCTGCTCACACTCTGTCTCTCTCAAAAATAAATAAACATTAATAAAAAACATTAAAAATAAATAAACATTAAAAGTGAGGACTTTTTTACTTAATGAACCTATCAGAACTCAGTGAAGAGAACAGAGGACTCTGGATGAGTAAATAATTAAACCTTTGACCCAGGGGCAGGAAGAAACCATATGTATCCATTTGCGCTGATGGTTAAATATCCAAGCATTTCATTAGGGGATTATTAAACTGTTGGCAGCTTGAAATAAGCTATGATTGCAGTATTTACACCCCGGGAATTGGCAAACATCACAAATAAAGTTTTTTGTTTTGTTTTCTAAAACGCCATTTTACCAGTACACCACTGCTCTGACCTTTCCCAAACTATTTTAAAATCCGAGCTAATTCCTAAAAAGTCTCTAGTGGATGTAGACTTTAGAGGTAAGCACAGCAGAATTCAAACCCTGGCTCTGTTCTTTACTAGCTGTGCGACCTTAAACAAGTTACTCATCCTCTCTGAACCTTAGTTTCCTCATCTAAAAAATAAGAACATGGTGGGGCGCCTGGGTGGCTCAGTCAGTTGGGCGTCTGACTTCGGCTCAGGTCATGATCTTGTGGCTGGTGAGTTGGAGCCCCATGTTGGGCTCTGTGCTGACAGCTCATAGCCTGGGGCCTGCTTCGGATTCTGTGCCTCTGTTTCTCTCAGTGTCCCTCCGCCACTTGTGCTCTGTCTCTCTCTGTCTCTCAAAAATGAACAAACATGAAAAAAAATTTTTTAATAAAATAAAATAAGAATGTGGTGGGGCACCTGAGTGGCTCAGTCAGTCAGGCGTCCAACCCTTGATCTCGGCTCAGGTCATGATCTTTTTGGTTCAGAGAATCGAGCCCCATGTCTGGCTCCGAGCTGACAGTGAGGAGCCTGCTTGGGTTTCTTTCTCTGTCCCTCCCCCACTCAGACTCTCCCCCTCTCCACGCTCCCCCACAATAAATAAACTTTAAGAAAAAAAGTAAAGCATATAAATAAAATAAGAACATGGACTACCTCAGCCAAGTTCACTTTGAGAATTAACTGAGAGAACACACATAAAGCCCCCAAGATATATCATGACATGATCAAAGTTACAGTCCTACCCAATCCTTTAACCTGATCTGCCCTTAACACAGGAGACACTAACTCACTTTCTACGCAGTCTTCCCTGGGTCCTGAAAGCAAGTCATTCTGGAGGCCTAAAGAGTAATACAGGTCTGGGAAAACCAGTCCCAGAAAGAAAGCACCAGATAATGGTTAGCTTGGGATGTGTAAGATGCAAGCAGGTCCTGACTTAACCAACAATGCGTCTAACGATGCCGCTGGCCGCTTTATTTATAACCAAGAAAAGAGGGAGGAGGGATGGAGTAATCTAAAAACGTAACAAAAGAAAAAAATTAAGTGAATTATGGTTCCTGCAAATACATACACCATTAAAAATAGTGCATTCAAAGAATTTTAATAGAAATGCCTATAAAATGTATCATAGTAAATATCAAATGGAGGATGTTACATACACAGATGTAAATGATGACACATACATACACATATGTAATTATGCTCACATATCCAATATAAAGATGGAAATCTATGTGCTAAAGTATATGCCACAGGCATTGCTGGGTGGGAAGATGATAAGCAAGATTTATCATATCTTTTTTGTATTAAAAAAATAAAACACTTCTTTTTTTTTTTAATAAAAAAGAGGCTGAACCCACTGTAAGCCCATCTTTGGTGAAGAGCTGGCCCCAGAAGCGACGGCGGGAGTTTCAGATCAAAAGAGGTAACAGGGAAATAGGGAGGAGAAGGCAGTCGTGACGAGCCACGAGGCTCTAACCCGAGAAGCTGGGCTACGGGGAGCAATGGGGTGCACCAGTCACAAGAGGAAAACCTGCAGGAGGAGGTGACTGCACGTAGGCACTCAAAGGCCAAAGACGGGAAGGAAATTCAGCAGCAGAGTTTTCTGGAACACTTAAGGGCCTTCCTGATGTGCTGAGTGGTTATATCTGGGAGAGATTATCAAGAAAAGCCTCTGTCCTTGCAGATCTGTAAGAATGAGCTGAAAAAAGCACCTTTTGCCTTCCCAGGCACTGTAGTATGATTTGAAACACCAAAGACTGGGAAAAAAAAAACTGAAACGGTCACCAGCGGTTACCAATTAGAAAAAGGAAGTATGCTACATCCGTGCAACGGAATACTACGGAGACATAAACAAAAATGACGGGGTTCCCTATGTACCGATAGAGAATGGTCCCCAAAATATATGAAAAAGTGTGACAAACAGTGTGAATAGTTTGTATAAAAAGGGTGGAGAGAGGGGTTCCTGGGTGGCTCAGTCGTCAAAGTGACCCACTCTCGGTTTTGGCTCAGGCCATGATCTCACAGTTCTTGACATCGAGCCCCACGTGGGGCTCTGTGCTGGAAGCGTGGAGCCTGTCTGGGATTCTCTCTCCCTCTCTCTCTGCCCCTCCCTCCTCGTGCTCGCTTTCTAAATAAATAAATAGGGGGGGAAAGGATGGAGAGAGACCTCGCAATATATTTCCTTTCTTCTTTTTTTGAAAAGTTTTTGAGTGTTGTGTATTTAAAAGTAAAAAAAGCAAATCAAACACCTGTTTTTATATGACTTAGTTATTCTCACACCTCAAGGACAGATACTACCTTTCCTTGGTTAAGGTGATTTTTTTTTCCTTCAAGGTCTTGTCCAGTCCAGAATTTCTGGAATGAAAAAAAGGAAAACTACAATCAAGGTCAAAATTTACTCGTGATTAAGTCACTAATCTTTGATATAAAAGAGCTGTCTGGAAACAGCACTTGGTGGCCCACATTTAACTGTGGTGAACTGTGTGTACAGAGCACCCTCTCGTGGACACTTTCTGACATTACAGAATTTTATGTCCAGCTTATGTCTGTAAAATCTCCACTAGCCCGAATGTGAGACAGATGTAATTATAAATACATATTATGTGTAGATAGATACATTATATTTTACAAAACCGTGGAAAGTTATTTAAAACTCCTATCTTTGTAAGTTAAAATAATAGTATAAAAATGATAAAACCAAAAATTCAACTCCTGGGGGGGAAAAATTCACCCCCCGGTCTAGACAAAATCCTAAAGGTTTCGATGGTGTTTGAAAAAGATTATTTTGCTATTATTTTTCAAGAACTGCTCTCAGCCATTAAATATCTTTTTTCCATTTTGCTGAAATCTAATTGACATACAACATGACGCAGGCTTACGATGTATGATGTAATGATCTGATACACTGCAAATGATTACCACAGTGATGTTAACACATCTACCGCCCCCACAGTCACCTTTCCTCTGGACGTGTGTGTGGTGAGAACTTTTAAGAACTACTTTTTTGGAGCGCCTGGGTGGCTCAGTTAATTAAGTGTCTGACTGCTCAGGTCATGATCTCATGGTTCATGAGTTTGAGCCCTGGTTCCGCTCTGCGCTGGCAGTGCAGAGCCTGCTTTGGACCCCCCCCCTCAAAATTAAATAAGCATTAAAAAAACCCCTACTCTTTTAGCAGCTTTCATGTATACAGTGCAGTATTAGCCACAGTCGCCATGCTATACACGGCATCCCCAGAACTGATGCGCATTTGGTCCCCTTTGCCCATTCTTCCTACTTGCACCCCTGCTCCTGGCAGCCACCAACCTACTCTAAGAGTCTGGTTTCCTTTTAGTGTCCACGTATAAGTGAGATCGCACAGTATTTCTCTCTGTCTCTCTCTGACATAGTTCGTTTAGCCTGATGCTCAAGGTTCATTCATCCATTCGTTCCAAATGGCAGGATTTCCTTCCTTCTGTGGGCGAATAATTTTCTAACTGCATCTATACGCTGCAATTTCTTTATCCATTCATCCATCGATGGACACTTCGGTTGTTTCCACGTCTTGGCCACTATAGACAACGCGGCAGGGAACGTGGGTTGCAGGCATCTCTTCAAGACGGCGACTTTGTTTTCTCCAGGTATACGCCCAGCAGAACAGCTGGGCCACATGGTGGTTCCTCTCTTAATCTTTGGAGGCCCGTCCGCGTCGTTTTCCACGGCGGCTCTGCCCTGTCCCGTTCCCACCCGTGGCGCTCTGAGCTCCCTTCCCCGCACATCCTCGCCAACACTTGTTAGGTCTCCTGGCCCCTGGCCGCTGGCACGGGTGTGAGGTGATGGTGCCTTGTGGTTTGATCTGCATTTCCCTGGCGATCAGTGAGGGCTGCTGTCAGCAAGAGGACTGCTGCTCATCTTCCCTGCCTGCTCTTCTGGGTTACGCAATACTGTCAGGTTAAAGAGGCCTTCAAGGGGGCGCCTGGGTGGCTCAGTCGGGTAAGCATCCGACTTTGGCTCAGGTCATGATCTCAAGGTTGGTGGGTTCGAGCCCCGCATTGGGCTCTGTGCCAAACATTTGTTCGGAGCTTGGAGCCTGCTTTGGATTCTGTGTCTCCTCTCTGTCCCTCCTCTGCTCACACTCTATCTCACTCTGTGTATCAAAAATAAATAAATGTAAAAATATTTTTTTAAAGATGTCAAAAACAAACAAACAAACAAACAAACAAATAAAGAGAAAGGCCTTCAGGGGAAGCCCTGGTCATGCTGAGGGGCAGGAGGACGACTGGTGTGAGAAGCGCACGCCTGGCATTTGCTCTGCACCAGGCTAACGCTCTTACGGGCTCCCCCGAGGAAGACGACAGCAGTCAGTTCCCTGAAAACCCAGGGCACATTCTCTCCCCAAACTAGGACAAAACTACCACTTGGCACAGCGTGGGGATCACGTCCATCTGTACATCCATCTACATGCCCACCCATCTGTCTATCCACCTCCCTCCCCCTGCATCTAGTTGTCCCCGGAGCACATCTCGGCAGCTTATTACCCATAGCGCCTTCATGGAAAGTCAGCGATGCCTCCCCGGGCCTCTCCAGGTACGGAACAGAGGAGAGGGAGAGAGAGAAATAAAGCCAAAGGCTGGGACCCAGGGTGGAGTGGTAACAAAGGAAGAAGCCGGAGAAAGGAAGCAGAAGGGCCTGGTCCACTGAGCCACTCTGGGTGAGCGTCACACACATCGTTTTGTTCCGTCCTTGCAACGGGCCCATAAGGGAAGGATCATTTTCTCTCATTCCAGAGTCATGGAAAGCAGGACTCTTCAAGTTTAATTACCGAATCCATGGTTACCGCCATGGGGCACAGCTGGGTGCTGAAGGCAGGTGTGACTACAGCCCCAACTGCGGCAGACTGACTCCCAGGAAGAGAAGCAACAGGAAGCAGGGGAGGGAGGGAAAGAGGAAATGGGTGGGAATGGAAAGATGCCATCAGGCACTGACTGAGGGTCAGACTCATTCCTATCACACATCCTGAGCTAGACCTTCTTTTTCTAGTTTTTCCTCCCGTGAGACTCACATGGATTCCCAAGCAAGTCTTGAGATTCAGTCAAGATCCCTAGAGCGATTGAGTGACGTCACAAAGGCTATTCTGTAGGTTGTTGAGATTGCCCTGTGGACTTGCTGACTTCCTGGAAAAGCCTGGCTAGTGAATGTTCTGGCGGGGACGGCGGGGGGGGGGGGGGGGGGGGGGGGGGGGGGGGGGGGGGGGGGGGGGGGGGGGGGGGGGGGGGGGGGGGGGGGGGGGGGGGGGGGGGGGGGGGGGGGGGGGGGGGGGGTTGGATAGGGAGAGAGGAACGTCTCTAATGTTTCCCAGGTTAATGGTGTACTGACCTGGGGTGGCCTGCTTATCACCTGACCAACCAGAAAGCTCGAGGGTGGCTCCATTGTGCGAATGTTTAACGGTGATTTGAGAGGAGATAAATTTAGGTTGGCTCTCCGCAAGTGACTAACTCTGAAGATCACAGAAACGCAAACATTGACCGATTATGAAACCTGGTTCCAAAGAACAAAAAAAAGAAAGAAAGAAAAGAGAAAAGTCTCTCCATAAAAGGCACAATAAATTCTCAGTAATCATCTTAGAGTGAAGAGAAATGGTCATCTAAGAATCCTGGGGAAAGAAGTGATGACCTTTAACTAGAAAATTCTTTCATGCGTGGACACATTCAAGCAACACTCCTCCCAGACTGTAACACATGGAAGAAGGAACCTGTGTTAGTTCAAACAGCCCTTTTGTGTTGAAGGCTATTCTGTCACTGGAAGTTTGCAAACAATGTCTTGATAAGCAATTGTCAATGGAGAAGAAGAGAAAACATGAATGAATGAAGTCCGCCATGTAGGTGATGAATGGGTACCAGTGTTAAGCCGATGTAAGATTGAAGGGATTCTATGTGGGGAAGGAAGAAAGGTGGGATTACCCATAAGACCCTTCCCCGCACTGTAATGCCTGTTCACAGGCCACTGACTTCTGGTTTCTGTCCCTACACAGACATTTTGAGAGGACACCAGCCTTGTCATCCTTCTTGTAAAACGTGCAATGAATCTGCAACCCTCTGCACCTCGTGTCCAAAAGGTCAGTGTGGAGCGTGACAAGAGGGGGGAGTGGCCAAAAGCCAATTCACTGTCACTTATGTATATACGGTGGCTTCTTTATGTCAAAGGTTCGCAGGGCTCCATCCAGTCCCCTCATTGCTCCTATCACAGTGGCCGCTCTGGAGAGATGCAGGGACCCAAATGGTGACCTCTAGTAAAAACTTGCTCTCAGAGGCGCCTGGCTGGCTCAGTCAGTAGAGCATGCCACTCTTGATCTCAAGGTTGTAAGTTGGAGTCCCACATTGGGTGTAGAGATTACTGAAGGATGAAATCTTTAAAAATAATGCCGGCTTTCAAAGGAGGGAAGAAAAGGGAAATAATGTTCTATCCAAAGGCATGATGAAGTCATCTGTTGATTTGGCCACAGAATTTGTTAGGATCTCTGGGTACCTGACATTTCTAAAAGTTCCACTACTTTTTTTTTTTTTTTGGTTAATGTTTATTTTATTTTTGAAAGACAGAGCACTGGCGGGATAAAGGCAGAGAGAGAGGGAGACAGAGGATCCAAAGCAGGTTCTGCACTGAGAGCAGAGAGCCTGACAAGGGGCTCGAACTCACAAACCATGAGATTACGACCTGAGCCAAAGTTGGATGCCTAGCCGACTCAGCCACCCTGGCACTCCTAGAAGTTCCATTACTCTTTAGAGTTCATTAGCCGTGGGGCGCCTGGGTGGTTCAATCGGTTACCTGTTCAACTCTTGGTTTCAGCTCAGGTCATCATCTCACTGTTGGTGAGTTGGGGCCTCATGTCGGCCTCTGTGCTAACATCATGGAGCCTGCTTGGGATTCTCTCTCCCTCCCTCTCTCCTCCCCCGCCACCCCGTGCCCCTTCTCTGCTCATGCTCTCTCTCAAAAAAATTTTTTTTAAATAAATAAATAAAGTTTATTAGCCGAAACAAGAGATCTTAGGGTAGAGAATCTAGATGGACATAAATGGTCTACCTGTTCATTCCTTCATTTCTGGTACTGAATTTAGGCGAGGAAAGGAAAAAAAAAAAGCCAAGACCAAGAACTTAATAGCTCAAAAGATGAACTGCTTCGTCATCTATAATAAAATATCAAAAATAACAACTTCTCTAAATTAGGGGGATTATTATTAACATGGTACTTTAACATTGAGAATTGAAGACTTAAGAGTGACCATTAAAGTGATCATTTTGTTGGAATGTGCCATGTTCATAGTGGGATGGCATGCAAACCAACAGAGGTTAAAATGACAGGTGTGCCTTGATTCTACCCCCACAAAATGTAAACATGTAGAAGCAAAAATTGAAGGAATTTTCTTGGGATTCTGGTGTCAAAGGGGATTTTAAAACCGTTTTCTTTCAATAGCGATGTCATCTTATTTTTTTTCAATGAGAAATACATAGACAACCCACTCAAGGTGGCGTTGGATGGTAGGTTTGCTACTACGTGAGTGTCCTAACAGGAGAGGCTTTGGGGAAGCATAGACTCTATCGTGCTGTGCAAGTCTAACTGCCTTACGGGAAGACGGAGGTGTTGATAGATGGATCAACTGGGCAAAGGGAAGCCCCCGGGTGACCTGTACCCATATTGGTAGGAAAGTCAAAGAAACAGGGCAAAAGCCTCCTGTGGTTAATCTCCTTACTGGAGATTTAACCCAACATGGAAGACTCAGCATCACTAACAAATACGTTGTTGCACCTAAAATGAGGGTTCCATACCCTTGGGTCTTTGGAGAGGTTAAAAAAACTATAGTGAGCATCTGTTCTCTGCATGGATGTGTGTGCTGTTGGACCAGACACACGATGACCATCTGACGTGTCTTCTTCCCTGGGCTTCTAGGCACATATCTGTTGGCCCAGGCCTGTGTCTCCTCCTGTCCCGAAGGCACGTGGCCCTTGGTGGCGAGTGGCAGCTGCGAGAACTGTACAGAGGATTGTGCCTCCTGCTCTGGAGCCAATCTTTGCGAAAAGTGCTGGACTCGGCCGGACTTCCCTCTCTTCCTGCACGAAGGCAGGTGCTACACCAGATGCCCTGAGTAAGTGTCCCTCTTCCTTTCACATCCCGGTCTGGCTCATTCTCCTGTCCCTGGAGGACAGTCCCTTTTGCCCCAAAGGAGCCCTTGCCCATCCCTGGTTACAGAGCTGCCGAAAGTGTCCCCTCATGCCTCTGACATCCTCGTTGGCTGCAGAACCCCAAACACACAGAGGGCCAGATGCACGCTTCTCCCTAGCGACTATTATACAGACGCATTTTGACTCTTGTGAAAACATACTCTTTTTCCACCTTGTGTTTACGATCAAGTAGTTGGCTTTATTCCATCACAAAAGTAAGGCTGCGATGGGCTCTGAACACATGAATCTCTTCTGAAATGTTTATAGTAGGTGAGGTATGAGGTCTAAATAATAAATGTAGAGTAACACCTAGTTAATTATTCATTCGTCATGGTTTCCTCGGTCCCCTGGTCTATAATTCCTTTTCTCTTCCCAGCAGTGGTTCCACCTCTAGGATTTAACAGGGAAGTGGAAACAGCAAATGGAAAAGTGTATCAGGATACTTACAGTGATGCCCAACGGATATCCTACGCAGAATGACTGAGACAATATGGGGACTATTATGTCACATACAAAAAGTTTAGAAATCCAGCGTCACTCACACCAGTGGCCAACGCTTCCTTAAAAACCCACAACCTTTCCATTTTGTTCTTGTACCGTCCTTAGCCTGTCCTTCCCTAAGCCATGCTATCTGCCCCAGCCCCAGACCTTACCACCCCACCCTGCAACGACCAACAGAAAAGGACATATTTCTCCTCTCTTTTTATTTTTTTAAATTTTTTAAATAACAGTTTATTGTCAAATTGGTTTCCATATAATACCCAGTGCTCTTCCCCACAAGTGCTCCCCTCCATGACCATCACCCCCTTCCCCTCTTCCTCCAGCCCTCGGTTCATTTTCAGTATTCAATAGTCTCTCAAGTTTTGCGTCCCTCTCTCTCCCCAACTCTCTTTCCCCCTTCCCCTCCCCTTGGCCCTCCATTAGGTTTCTCCTGTTCTCCTGTTAGACCTATGAGTGCAAACATATGGTATGCACTCCACCTGACTTATTTCGCTTAGCATGACACCCTCGAGATTCATCCACTTTCCTACAAATGGCCATATTTCATTCTTTCTCATTGCCATAAAGTACTCCATTGTATATATATATATACCACATCTTCTTGATCCATTCATCAGGTGATGGACATTTAGGCTCTTTCCATGATTTGGCTATTGTAGAAAGTGCATCTATCTTTTTTTAAAGGGAAAGAAAACTTCCTCTCACTTCCCTTCACATCTCATTAGCCAGAATGCATCGCTTCCATTTCCAAAGCTGATCTCTGGCAAGAGATTCACCCAAAACTGATCTCTGGCGAGAGGTTCAACCCCTGAGCCCCCACATAAAATCGGAACACTGACAGCCAGGAAGACTGAAAAGGAGGCCAGGAAAAAGTGTGGGGAAATGACCAACAGAATCTATTTTAAGCAATTAGAAATTCCATTCGTTCACTGATTAAAAGGAACTCGACGGATGTACAAAATCTATCTCAGTAGTGGATAGAGATGGAGCATTAGTATCTGTGTCCACCACCAAGATGGAGTCTGGAGGGCACAATCATAAGTCATGGTACCCAGGGAGCTTCCAATCTGGCATAGAAGCCCAGCATATACAATTCTGCCGATAAATATTTAGCGCCTCCAAGAATTGCTATTGGAAGCTAATTACAAGCAACAAAAGGAAGTCTGAGCCTGCAAAAGGCCTACAATCCAGTAGGGGAAGTTTATATCAACCAAGGTCATACTTCTCAGGGACCTAAATAAACAAAAGGCTACAAAATTCCAAGGGAAAGAAAACCATTTAAAAACAGCTACCTGTTGAGTCTTGTGCTATCCAGACACTGTGCTTCCAATGTATGATCCCACTAATCCTCACAAGAATCTTCGTACCCAGATGCTACTGTTTTCTGCTGCCTGCAGAGCAAGGTAGCGTGCCAGGATCGCACAGCTAATCCCCGGTATGGCGAGGATTTTACCCCAAATCTCTCTAGCACCTAAGTGCATGTGCTTAGTCATTACACAATGCCACCTTCTCATTTAACTGGGTTTTTTTTTTTTAAGAACAACTTATATGTAATTTAATACCATGTAATTCACTCATGCCAAGTGTACAAATCAATGGCTTTTGGTACATTCCCAGAGTTGGGCAATCATCACCACGATCTATTTTAAAACATTCTCATCACCCTGAAAAGAAGCCCCCAATTGCCCCTGTCCCTGAACAACCACTAATTTACTTTCTGTCTCAATAGGTTTGCCTTTTCCTTGATATTTCACAACAAAAATGGAATCCTACAAAATGTGATCTTTCGGGCTGGTTTCCTTTGCTTAGTGTATTTTCAAGGTTCCCCTCCAGCTTTGTATTTGAGAAGAGGCTTCATAGTGCATAGCTCTTGAAGGATTGTCAGGCAGAGAGAAGCGGGAGAGAAGGAGACCATCATGGTAAGAGAACCCGGAGAAAGAACAAAGGATGAAGCAGGGCAGGGTCCAGAAACCCCCGGCCCAGGCGCTCAGACAACCACACTCAGCAAAGTTAGCCAAGACACGATGGAAAAGCAAAGGTGAAGCGCAGTAATCTACCTCCCAAAGTCCATCACTGCCTTTCCATTAACCTTTGCCATGGTGGGACTCAACTTGTAACGGGACTGTCATTATTATCACCTTACTTAATCATTCCCACCCTTCACCAACTCCCTCTTGGGTTCTTTGAATGTTCCAGGAACTGATGGTGCAGTAAAGTGAAGAAGGAAGAGAAGCATTTTGCCTTCCTCCTGTGAGCTGGCCGCTCACCACTTCTCCAAATTGGGATTGAGCCGCGCTCTGAAGCAATGGGACACTATACAGATACACAGCGGCTAAAATATTTTGTATTTTTTGAGCCACTAACATGGGCCACAAGTCCGGCAGACTAAAGAATCACGAGCCTGGGCCCTCTGCTTTGAGGAGGGTGGCTTCCTTACAGTAGGAACCCCATTCTTGTGTTTATAAAAACAAAAACCAAAAAACATACAGGGAAGATAGAGTCTGAAGAACAGATAACATCTAGCTTGGCTTGGGAGCTTTGTCGCCATTTCTGAGAAATCACCCTTTGGGGTGCGATCCATCCTCAAGCAGCAGTAAGACCTAGACCAGGAATACCACCTGCAGTGAAATGCACCCAAACATTCAGAATTACTTATAAGTCAACCTGAGCGGCCACGACTTTTTCAATATGGTATATGTTTATGGTACGAACATGGTATACGTTATATGTACAAATATGGTATGTGCTCATGAAAGAGAAAAGCTTGAGTAGTAATATACATCATGCTAGTGATTATTTAAAAGGTGGCAAAAGAACAAAGTGTGCTCAAATTCACCAAATAGGAACGATTTGAAGCTCGGCTGGAAGAAAACCAGTTTTCTGTCAAGCGTGGGCTCTCACTGTCTATATAACACAGGTGAGGCCCCACAACTATACAGCTCTTGTTTCGTACATTTGTCTGGGTCAAACAATTTCAACATAACAGACTTTGAAATTAACAATGTAATACAAGTGGTTGTTTCTTCTCCAAAGAAATATTATTTCTCTTCTTCAATGAAATTAACAGTGAAGTAAAGCACCAGCAAAAAAGTTTTGTAAAGCCAAGGAGAACAGAGGAGGACCAATTACTGGGAAGGTCGATGTAGAGAAGGCTGCTTTCAGCAAGAGAGCCCTGAGGAAGAACCTTCCGGCTACCTCTAACAATTTCTGAGATTCACATAGTTTTCAGTTAGCAGTCATCTTCACTAGTTTTTTTTTAAATTATGCTTTCTTTTTAACATCTGAAGTGAATAAAATTTTATGTTAGTGGGGAAAGAATCACTAAACAAAACACTGAAAAAATAATATCCATTTAAAAAACATTTTTCATGTTTATTTTTGAGGGAGGGAGAGAGAGCATGTACACATGGGGGAGGGGCAAAGAGACAGGTGGACAGAGGATCCCAAGCAGGGGTCCTCTGTGCTGACAGAGCCTGATGTGGGACTCAAACTCACGAACTGTGAGATCATGACCTGAGCTGAAGTTGGACACTTAATTGACTGAGCCAGATGCCCCAAACAAATAATATCCATTTGAGTCTTTTTCATATCCCATTGCTTAGACATTTTTCTATTCTTCCTCATTCTTCTGTGTTTTAGCCTCATGTTTATCCTTTATGCACCCTGATTATCCAAGATAAATTTTCTATTTAAATCAGCAGATTAGCAGGGGCGCCTGGGTGGCTCAGATGGTTAAGTGTCCGACTTCGGCTCAAGTCATGATCTCACGGTTCTTGCATTCAAGCCCGGCGTCGGGCTCTGTGCTGTCAGCTCAGAGGCTGGAGCCTGCTTCAGATTCTGTGTCTCCCTCTCTCTCTGCTCCTCCCCCTCTCAGATTCTGTCTCTCTCAAAAATAAATAACACACACACACACACACACACACACACACACACACACAAATAAAAAATAAGTCGGCAGACTAGCAAACTTGACCCCACCTGCTTCATATTTTGTTTTCTTTGTTGCCTGAATCCATTCCTTTTATTTCAGCATCTTATAGGACATCCACAGACTCCCATAGGAGAAGAATCTGGAAAAGGTTTCTCAGTGCTGCATCTTTTCAAATTCTATACTTAAAGCGCTCATGTTCAGTGTCCAGAAACAAATCTGTAGAGACCTTGGCCAGGCAAAGCTCTGAAAACTCCCCCAGAGGTTCGGTGTTATCATGTGAACCAAAGCCCCCAGCCTCTAAACACAAGGTTGGCTCCTTCGGGTAGTCAGTCCCCCTCCTAAAACTACAGGATGTGGCCAGCCCCACCCTGAGTCCTGAGTTGTTCCTTTCCTTAAAGGATCAAATGTGGTCAGACAGGATCTCAAGGAATAACAAAGACATTCACATCACTTGGGAAATTCCAAGAGTTTAGAAGTCAGCTAGGGAGGAAAGCCAGACCTCTCTCTGGTGAGGCCAAATCCCTCACTAGGTAGAGAAACGATGTACCCATGAAATTTGCACTCAGGTAGAAGATGTGACATGTTTGGGAATGAGCTCCATTCCCTTACCTTCGAATTTCTCAAGCTCAAATCTCTTCAAATTCAATCAAACTCTCAGTGAGCATATAACACATTTCTATCCACTGTGTAGCCAAATTCACTTTTAAGAGATTGACTTGGTTGGATACAGCTGCATTGTCTTTGACTCTTCTCCAGTGTGGACCAAAACAGCTAAGAAACTAGTGCATAAGGAAGCCCGGTCCTAGTTTTCATCTGGATTTGATTTAGTTCTTCCTCTTCTACTAAACTGCTTCTTCTCCAATTTTTCTTTCTTAAAGCCACATTAGATATGTAACTTCTTTTCACCCCTGCCCTATTTGGTCTTATTTCTTCCTGATACATTCAACATGTGTTTGCTCACTGAATAAATACAAAGGATGGCTGAAAGAATGTCTAAATAGATGTGAAATGACTTAATTGATTAAAACATCAAGTAAAGATGCCATGTAGGATCCCTTATTGGCATCGGGATTCAAAAATGACTCTAGGATATGGAGTATTTGCTGTAATTCCTCACTCTTCCGTGTATCCATCCTTCAGCTCGTCACTGTGCAGTGACTTCCTTGACCCTTGACTTTGGACAGGGTTGATTTAGCCAATGGGATGTTAGCAGAAGGGAAGCAGAGGCTTAAAACGTGTTTGCCTGGATGAACTTGCCCTCAGATGCTTCTGTCATGACCAAGAGAAGAAGGGGCCTCAGTAGGTCCCTCTGCTGGGGAGGATAAAGCAATGAGATGAAGACCTAGACCTAGTGTGCATCTTGGAGCCAACCCTGCTTCCCTGAGAGCACATGCCTGAGCTCTTTCCGTACAATGACATAAGCTTCTTTGAGTGCGAACTCAGCCTAAATCAGCCTCTCCACAGATGGACAAGTGATGAGTTCTGGGGTGTTTTGTTACACAGCACTGTTACGGCACTAGCTGACAAACAGAATGAGAATTATAGAAAACAATTGGAATCGGTACCTATGATATTGGAAGCTTATTCTCAATACCGGTTTATGATTTCCCTGCTTCTGCAAGTTCAACTCTTCTCTTCAGCTTTTTTCATCAAAGAAACTATATTTCCCTCATCTTCCAAATATATTTGACAAGGTTGTTTGAAAAGGTTGAGGCTTTCATATTGACTGTGTTCACTGATAAGTGAGAGATTTCTATAGCATGATAAATTAATCATTCAGGTGTACAATATATAGACAGATATCAGATTCCACCTGGAAGGAAGTTAATCAGATAAACATACACTCCAATAACAGCTACTCCAAATGTTTTTGCTGCTGTGTGCAAACATTGCATGAGTGTGTTTAAAAGAAGCCACCAGAGGTTGGCTGAGAGTATCCGGAAGCAAAAGTGGCTCCAATCTTATAGGGCCTTAAACCTTCTGAGCCTTTTAAAAACAAATGTTTAACTTAATTATTAACATTGTCTATTAAGTATTCAATCAAGTAATTTATTAAAACTTTTCATTAAAAATGTGTTGAATAAATACATTTTCCACTCTAACATTAGCCTCTAATTTAAAAGAAGAATGATGGGGGACCAGGGTAGCTCAGTCGGTTGAGCATCTCGACTTAGCTCTGGTCATGATCAGTCATGATCTCACAATTTGTGAGTTCGAGCCCCACACTGGGTATCTTGCTGTCAGCACAGAGCCTGCTTCGGATTCTCTGTCTCCCTCTCTCTCTGTTCCTCCCCTGCTCATACTCTCTCTCAAACACAAATGAACCTTTGAAATAAATAAGAAAATAAAGACAAAAGAAGAATTAGGAAATAAAATGGGGAAATCAGATGACAGCTAAACTATATATGAATTAACAAAAACTGTTTCCAAACAAACCAAGTTCGCCAGGAGACTACCTAGGACTTTCATTTTATCTTCTCACATTTGATCTGTGTCGGCACTCCCTCAGGAATCTGACAGACTCATTGTGCCCAACAGTTCCAGCAGTGCCTCTAATTTTCTCAGGCCCAAACCCTGGTGGCCACGCCCCTGGTGGCTCACTTCCCGAGTTGGAAAGCTTCTCCATTTGTCCTCTGTCCTCCCCACAGGGGCTTCTACGCAGAAGACGGCACATGCAGGCGCTGCAGTGCCCTCTGCAGAACATGTGAAGGGAATGCCACCAGCTGCCACTCTTGCAAAGGAAACCTTGTCTTGGACCAGGGAGCATGCCGGGAAACCTGCCCCGAGAGGCACGTGGCCATGGACGGGGTGTGCAAGCCTTGCCCCAAGATGTGTCAGGACTGCATCCATGAGCAAACATGCAAAGGTACCTGGGAGCATCCCAGGGGAGAACGTGGCTCTCCCGCGCCCCCCGCTGGGGACTGGGGTGGGGAGGTCCAGTGCAGAATGGAAGGGGCCAGTGTCCTTACCTTTCCTAAAATGGACATCAAGAGCCAGATAACGTCTTTCCACTATGGATTATGCAAGTGAAGACAGGCTTTTCTACAGGTGTACTGAGCCCTTGGGGTATGCCAGTCATGATCCCAGGTGCTAGAGATAGAAAATAAGAACCCAATCGCTTCTCGGCCTTTTGGCTAAGATCAAGTGGAGAGTAAGAACCCAAAGTTCCTGCCCCCTTGAGCGCAAAATCTTACAGGAGAGACTGATACTAATGAAACACAGAGGCAGCTGGAGAATCGCACGTCTTAAAAAAGATGTGAAAGAAAGTTCAGGCAGCAGTTAAGACTCAGAAGAGCACTCTGGCTAGGAAGTCTTTCTTGGAACTATGTCCACTAGAGGCTGTCTAGTTTCCTCTCCAGAGTAAGACTCATTTCACTGGCACTGTTCTATCAAAAGGATTCTCTTGGCGTGACCGAAAGCGTTTTCTTGGTTTCCCCCCAAATAAGAGAATGAATTAAAATAAAAGAAACTCACAGTGCCTTCCTCACAGGGAGTAACCACGTATGTTTCACTGATCTACCCTAGCAGTGAATGAGAAATTAACTAATGCAAGAATTCCTTAATTGCTTTTGGACCAAAAAGAGTGTCAGGTGCTCAATACCACTTTAAAAATCCGTCAGAACTTTCCAGGTTTTCAAAACAATACCTCCAGCATCTCGCCCAGCGCCCGTCTCCCACTGGGGCCAAAGGGGCAGATCACTTCGGGCTGGAAACCCAGCACCTCCTCATCAGGCCACCCTATGTGATCTCTCCCAAAGCTTCCATACGTGGGGGATGTGCCCCGGCAGGGTGGGCTGGGGACGCACACATGTAACCCCCAGGTCAGAGGAGCCAGGGTGGTGGGGACAGGCTAGCCCACTGCAGAAAGATGAATTCCTTTCCCCTTTGCCTGGGGTGTAACTTGCTGCTTCCTCCTCCCCCCAGAGTGTATGCCTGAGTCCTTCCTGTACCAGGACGCGTGCCTTCAGTCCTGTCCCCCCGGCTTCTACGCAGACATACGCCAGTGTGTCCCCTGCCACGAAGACTGTCAGGAATGTAGTGGCCCCTCAGCGGATGACTGCGGCCTCTGTGTTGAGCCGTCCTCGGTTCTCCATGAGGGACGGTGTTTGGATGAGTGTCCGGCAGGGACTTATTATGAAAAAGAGGCTAAGGAGTGCGGAGGTAAAGACTTCCAGGGGGCGTGGCCAAGCACAGCACCCAGGGCTTCTGACTCAGCGGGGTGGGGGTGGGGGGCAGTTTCCAGAGAGACAGCGGGTGCCGTGGTTTGAAGGGTGCCAGTCCCAGAGCTGCCATCCAATCCATTTCCCTCCTGCTCCAGAAAGCAGATTTTGAATCTGCCCTAATTTATTAATTTTTTTTAAATGAATCATTCATAAGCTTTGACCATGTTAGCTTTTCTTAATAATAAATCAGGCTGGCCCTCTTCACAGCGGGGGGCTCTCAACTGCTGATCAAAAAGAATTCTTTTTAATTTTTTTTTAACATTTATTTATTTTTGAGAGACAGAGAGAGACAGATCATGAGCAGGGAAGGGGCAGAGAGAGAGGGACACACAGAATCGGAAGCAGGCTCCAGGCTCTGAGCTAGCTGTCAGCACAGAGCCCGA
>NC_043712.1:73519364-73541312 GCF_006229205.1 Suricata suricatta | reverse complement strand
TTTTTTTTTTTTTTTTTAATTTTTGAGAGAGAGAGAAACAGCGTGAGTAGGGGAGGGTCAGAGAGAGAGGGAGACACAGAATCTGAAGACAGACTCCAGGCTCTGAGCTAGCTGTCAGCACAGAGCCTGATGCGGGGCTCGAACCCACGAACTGTGAGATCATGACCTGAACCAAAGTCTGAAGCTTAACTGACTAAGCCACCCAGGGCCCCACTCTTTACTGTCAATCTGAAAGAACACGGGCCAGAAATGGGCAGATGATGGGGCAGGAGCGAATTTGGGGTCAGTTTCCTTGAGAACTTAGCAACTCAGCCAAGGTTCCGAGGTGGCACCTTGCCTGTGCTCGGGCAGGAACAGAGGGTCCATTTCTGGCCCTTCTCTGATGTTCAACAATAAAGGTAATTTGCCATAGAGAAAATGTCACAGGCCTCAGAGTACATTTACTTGATTTACCTGACTTAAAATTTTTTCTAATGTTTTATTTATTTTTTTGAGAGATAGAGAGAGACAGCATGAGCAGAGGAGGGTTGAAGAGAGAGGGAGATACAGAATCCAAAACAGGATCTGAGCTGACAGCTCAGAGCACCACACAGGGCTTGAACCCACAAACCACTAAACCATGACCTGCGCCAAAGCTGGACGCTCAACCGACTGAGCCACTTCGGTGCCCCATTGATTTACCTGATTTAATTGTCTATTGAGAAAGGGCCCAGGCTCCCAGCCCTGGTTGCCTGTCAAAATCACCTGGGCCTTCAAAAAAAATTCAACTGTACAGATACCAGGGCTCCCCTTAAACCAACTCAACTGCTGAGAACTCGAGGGCTCTCCCTGGCTAGTGCTGCCTCCACCCCCCCAAAAGCAGACTGAGGGAAGCTGGTACTGGAAGAATCAGGGTGACCACTGGACTTTCCAGAGCGAAGGAACAAAGGTGTAGAGAAGCATCCAGAACCAATCAAGATCTCCTCTAAGAAACACAAGGGCTGGGGATCCATTCCGATCCCCCAATTTATGGACTCTCAGGCAGCACAGGCACCTCTAAGGACCCCATACCCATCCCAAGGCACTGGGGCAGACACAGCTAGAGCTCTTAATAAACTCCTGGGTTCCACCCCTAATCCTGCCTTTTTCCGGCTAAGTGACTTAGCACGTTCAGCCCCAGTTTCCTGATCTAGATAAAATGAGGTGATAATACTAATGCCATGTATATATGCATTCAGTGAACGCTTCTTGGGGGTCTACTTTTTGCTATGTGCTCCTCCAGGCTTGAGGAGAAGCAGGGGACAATACAGACAGAATCCTGGCCTCATGGAGCTTGTATTCCATTGGGGAAGACAGACTCCAAAGAAGGCAAAAGGAAAAATAAGTCAGGAGAGGGGAACAGGAAGTTGGACAGAATGGAGCTGCAGTGGGAGAGAAGGCAGCCCGAAGACAGCCTTGACCGACAGGGGCAGCAAACCCCACACGCATCTAGGAGCAGTGAACTCTAGGCAGAGGAAACGGGGATTGCTGAAACCCTGGGGTAGGAACGAATTGCTCTCATATTATTTGTCCAACAAGAATTTACTGAGAAGCTGTTACATGCCAGGCCCTCTCCTAGGTACTCCGCATTCATCAGTGACTACAAAAGAGGCCTTTTATTTTATTTTATTTTTCTCTTGTCAACGGGTAATTGTAAGACAGCCCAATAATCGTTCCGTCAGTGCTAAGTTCAAGGTGTTCTGGGAGGTCAGTGGAGGACCACAGAACAAGAGTTATGGGAATGAACAGGCATGTGACAGTGCTGCAGAATTGTTTATTAGTTTCCTGCAGTTTTGGTAAAACTACCCCAAGTCTAATATTTCTGGATGTCGCCAGAAGGGGCTCTCTAGATATTACAGATAATGTGGAACAGCCATTTTTCTGCTCCCTGTACGAGAATGCTCTACCCAGAGCCCAAGGGCTGTACCCAACTCATGGCCCCAGAGCCCCAGGAACCTCTAAAAGAACTGAGGGAGGAATGTGAACACACCCTCCAGAGGCGCCCCGGCCCTCTCTCTCAGTGTCTTCCACCCGCACCCCCCCCCCCCACAGAGTGTCACAAGACTTGCCAGACCTGCTCGTCACCTGGGACCTGCACGACCTGTCAGGAAGGCCTGCAGATGAGCAGCCACGGGCACTGCGTGCCTTACAAGGAATGTGCCTCCCATGAGTACTGGGATGGGGCTCTGGGGTGCAAGCCCTGTCATGCTAAGTGCTCCCACTGCACGGGGCCCGCAGAGGACCAGTGTCACACCTGCCCGAGGGACAGCCTTCTTCTCAGTGAGTTACTTTTCCTCTGGGGGTGGGGAGGGGGGCTCTCTCTTTCCCTCCAGCTGGGAAACCACTTTGCACGACGCCTGGTGCCCGGTACGTATTTACTGTCTTTCTAATTTTTCGCTTTATAGTTGGAACATTTTCAAACTTACAGAAAGAGCAAAAGCACAAAGAATACCACATGTGTGCCCTTTACCCACTCGACGCATGCTCATCTGGTACCCCATCTGCCTGTTCATCAGCTTGCTCTCCATCTCTGTAAATGTGAATGCCACAATATAATTTTTTCTGACCACTTAAGGATAGGTATATACATCATGGCTCCTTTCACATAAATACTTTAGAATGTATATTTTTTAATGTTTATTTATTTTGAGAGAGAGAAAGAGAGAGAGAATGAGGATGCGAACGTTGGGAAGGGGCAGAGACAGAAGGAGACAGAGAATCCCAAACAGACTCCATGCTGTCAGCGCAGAGCCTGATGCAGGGCTCAATCCCACTAACCAAGCTCATAACCTGAGCCAAAATCAAGAGTCCCGTGCTCAACCAACTGAGCCACCCAGGCGCCCTAGAATGTATTTCTAAAGTAGGGATGTTTTACATGGGAACAGTACAGCTGTCAATGCACGTGAGTTTGGCATCAACACCAGATCATCTGTGTTATCATTGTGGCAATCCCCCTTTAGACCGAGGTCCAGTCTCCAATCAGGTGTTGCTTCTAGTTGCCATATGTCTGTACCCCCCCTTTAATGAAACATTGCCAGAGGCATTTTTTCTATATAATGTTGACATTCTAGAAGAACACAGCCTCTATCCCTCTGTTGGAGTCTGTGTGAAGTTTCCCATGATTGGATAGAGATGATGTATCGGGCCAGAATACTTCACAGGTGATGCTGTGTCCTTCTGGAAACCCAGGATGTTCACCTGCTCCTCATCAGTGATGCTCCCCACGGTCCTCTGTTACTATTTTCTCTTGCAGTTAATAAGCAGTCTGTGGAGAGACACTTTACGAACACGCGGGCATTCAGCCCCTCATCAAAATTTCCCCTTGATTTTGCATCCACTGATTAACAAGTCTTCCTGACATACGGCACGGTCTGAGGTTGGCCACCTCCAGCAGATCATATTGGGAGGTTGTTGCTATGTGAAGCTTTGCCCTCAGGTTGCCAAGGATACCACGATGTAGTGTAACACGGGTATGAGAGAAAGAAAATGAACCAAAGCTCACTCAGCTAAGAGAAGGAGCAATGGAGGGGCAGAGGAGAAAGGGAAGAAAGAGACAAATATTCTGAAGACCTGGAAAGTGTCTAACTCCTCAACCTAGCAGACCTGAGAAGGAAGACATTTACAAGGACATTGTCCCCTTCTTCCTGCACCCCCCCCACCATGGTTCACTCCGGGGAGCCCCGAGAGGAGGTCTGGGAGACATGTGTCATACTTGATACCAAGACAGACTCTTTTCCTTCCTTGGCAGACACGACCTGCGTGCAGGACTGCCCCGAGGGCTACTACGCTGATGAGGATGGCCACCGATGCGGCCCCTGCCACAGCTCCTGTAGGACATGCGAAGGAAGGCGCAGCACGCAGTGCCTCTCCTGCCAGCCGGGCTTGTTCCAGCTGGGAAAGGAGTGCCTGGCCCAGTGCAGGGAAGGGTAAGGCGCTCGATACACATTTCCCTCATTTAATCCCAGACCACTCCAGATACCACCACTGGCAAGCCCACTTTGCAGGCGAGGAGGCTAAGTTATAGAACACCAGACCCAAGTCTCGGTGCTGGTAGGAAATGAAGATGAAAGTCCAACCAACGTCTAGTGGTCTGTAAAGGATTTCACCAGGTCCAGAGTAATGGCTGAGGATGTGGGAGAGGCAGTGACCCGGTGAAATAACACGAAATGCGATCATCAAGTCGGACTCACGTGTCAAACTTCACTAGTAATTTCAAGGCACAAGCGATCACAAGGCAGAGGCCGTCTTCTTCCCTTAGGGAAGTCTCAAGACCATAAATGTAGGTCCTTTCTCTTCTGCATTAGGATTTGTTCTAATAGGTGAGACCAAAGCAATATATGCGAAGCAATTAACTTTACAAAGGGAACAATTTCAGTTACATATTCTCACTTATACCCCACCAATGCTCCAACCTACCATGTCCCCATAAATCCATTATTTGCACGTTTTATTACTATAAGCAACATCGGTCGAGCACCTTGCATATAAGAACTCTATTATTTTTGGCTAGGGAAATCTTAGAGTTTATTTATCAGAGGGTCTGGTTACCAGCCTATTTGAAAGATTGGACCGGCTTTCCCTCCCCTTGCCCTGACCCAGGAGTCACCAATAATAAGAAGATTGATTCCAGGCCCAGTCAGGAAGCTAAGGCGCTGAGAGTTTCCAGACCCAAACTGAAAGGCTACAACCTCACACTTTCCCAAATGCTTCTGCCCAGATTAGACATCACTTTTCTTCTCTTCCATTTCTATAGCAAGTGCTGCCTAGCAAGTGCTGACTCATTTGTAGTGCCACATGCTGCCCTGTGTTTTGATTTACCTCATCATTTCACTTGCTCACTCATTCTTGACCTTCAAGAATTTACCTCATCGTTTCACTTGCTCACTCATTCTTGACCTTCAAGAATTTATCCTTATAGATTTCTTACCAAGAAAATTATGAGCAGCTGGAAAAAAATAAACCTCTTTTTTTCACACAGTTGCCACGATACTCAGCACAAAATCCCACACGTTAGCAGCCCTGAAAAACAGCAGCCACATAGATCAAGGAAGGAAGGGCCCTACCAAACAACAGAGGGGATGGGGCCACGTGGCATAGCCTCTGATCCTCCTTCCAGAAGGTGCCTGACAAGATCTGGGAACAATCAAAGGAATCTCCATCTTCCTCAAATCAAGTCACTAAATACTCCTATACACAAGAGGATGTAATCTTGTGATCTAAATAGAGTGTAGGCCATGGAATTAAGACAGATGCTTCATTGTAAAGTTACCCTTTGGGAGGAGAGACACAGGTTGCCATAAGTCTCTTTAATGGGGAACCAGTGCGGTATTAATGAGGTATAAGTGGAGATATTTAATAGAAATTGTTCCTTTTTGTAAAAGCAGTGTCTCACATACATTACATCCACTTGATTTGTTAACTCTCTTTGCCTTGGGAAGGCAGGTATTTGGTCTTCTGGACCCTTTACCAACACATATAATTATGTTAGCGTTTAACCTCGGAGCAGGTTTTTCAAGGCTCCGATTATTGTTTGCATTTATGCATAAAATCCTCATCTAGGCAAGGAGGATCAGGCGATTTCAGAGCCACCGCGTGCAAAAGAGTCAGCAAAGTAAGCAGTGGCGTGCTCTTCTTTTAACAATATCTCGTAAACTCTCCACTGTCTTTTACAATTTGATAAGTTTTAAAACCTACTAGGTATTAATAAGTTTTCTTCCCCACAGTTCCTATCAATGCTTTTCATCTTAAAAACCCCTAACGTTAGTAAAACACATTTATGCTATTTTAGAGTTTATGAAGTATTTCTACTCAGAAGGTATTTTTACATGATCATTTCGTTCTCCAATAATCCTAGGAGATTGATATTATTCTCGCCATTTTACAGATGAAGAAACTGAGGCTCAGAGAGGTTAAATGACTTGCCCAGAGTCACAGAGCTACAAAAACACAGTGGGGCCAAGACTAGAAATCAGAGCTTCCATCTTCAGCCTGCGTATTGTCTGGCTGGGAAAGTGCATTTCTACCTTTCTCTGTGGCTCTCTCTTTTGAGCCTCCTGTGGGCTTTATCAACCATTCATGTCATGATTGAAGTTTTCTCTTGTTCTCCTTTCCTGACCCGGTCTCTCTCACATCCCAGTCCTACTGATTGACTCGGTGGTAATTTGTTCCTCCCCTACCCGTGAAGGTCATACAAGGCTTGGCCGCTGACGTACAAGTGCACTTGCTCAGGCCAGTGACAGGTGGCTCAGTAGAGGCAGACTCAGTCATGGTCTTAGTTGCCAACAAGTTAGTGGAATGGAAATAAACTTTAGGGGACCTGATGTGGCAGAGAGTTTCACGCCACAGAAGTCAAGGGCAAACCTTCCAGTTTCTAGGATAGCTTCAGTGTGCCAATGTCCAGAGATGCCAAGAAGGGTCACATGACCTCTAGAAGTTCATCTTTGTCCACGATTTCTTTTCTCTCTTCTATCTTACTTGAAACATTTTTATTGACTTTGCACTGCTTTGCTATAGTGGCATTTAACAGGCAGGTTCAAATGCCACTACCCTACTTCACTAGCTGTTTGACATTAAGCCAAGTTGTCTAAATTCTCTGAGCCTCGATTTTTACATATGTAAAATAGGGATAATAATATCTAAGTCATATGGTTTGCTTTGAGATTTAACCATACAATTCATAATTACCACGAATACACATTTTTTTATAATGTGCCAGGCACTGTTGTAACAATTTTCTAATAATAACTTGTTTAATTTTAGCTGCTAACATTAAGCCCCATATTACAGACCAGAGACAGAGACGTCATGTGTCCTGCCCAAGGTTGCACAGCTCATGGGTGGGATAGCTTGGCTCTGACCCCATGCAGTCTTCTCCAAAAGGCGAGCTCCTGACTGTCACGCTCTAGCGTCTCACTTCTAGGTTCAATAAGGAGAACTAACGGTTATGAAGTCCCTCCTGTACACTCAGGTACACAGCAAAAAGGTAACCAACAGTGATTATTGTTATATCGGCCTCCAAAAATATTTTCAAAGAGGTTACATCTATTATTGTATAGACATTAGCATCACTCATGCCATCTCCTATTTCAAGCTTTTTTTTTAATTGAAAAACTATTAGAATCACTCAGATACATTTGAAACATCCTCCCTAACCTGATCCCATTCCGCAAAACTTGAGGCTTGAATTTCCAAATGGAGAAGCATATGGGTATAAAGACGGCAAAAGGAGTGAGCAACTAGCTCCACTACATGTGGTAAGTCCTGGGTCATAGGTCCATATATGTTCTCTAATTCAATATTCACAAATAGCAGGGAGGGGATTGTAGTGCCCGACTTAAAGACAGGAAAACAGAGAATCATTAGATTTATTAGTATCATTACAGGCAAACCTTGGAGACACTGCAGTTCGCGTCCAGACCGCTGCAGTCAAGTGAACATCGCAAGAGAGCAAGTCAAATGAATTTTTCCGCTTCCCAGAACATATAAAAGTCAGGTTTCCACTAGGCCATAGTCCGTGATGTGTGAAAGAGCCTGATGTCTAAGAGAGAATGTACATCCCTTAATTATATCTTATTGCTAAAAAATGCTAGCCAACATCTGAACTTTCAGAGAGCCATTATCACTGATCACAGATCATCGTAACGAGTATAATAATGAGAAGGTTTGAAATAGCACAAGAATTACCAAAATGTGACAGAGACAGGGAGTGAGCAAATGCCATTGGGAAAAATGGTGCCAATAGACTTGCTCAACACAGGGTTACCACGAACCTTGAGTCTGTAGAAAACACAGAGTTTACGAAGCCCACAGTAAAGCAAAGCAGAGTAAAAGGCAGTGAGTCGAGCCTAAAGTTACCCAACTTGGGAACAATCACTGTCTGGCTACCCATGATTTTTCCACCACGCCCAACTTGAGAGCAAAGGCTAGGATTCAGTCTTCGCTTCTGCACTTGGTTTCAGATATTACGCAGAAAACCCCACTGGACGGTGTGAGAGGTGCAGCAAGAGCTGCAAGGCGTGCCAGGGCCCGCGACCCACCGACTGCCTGTCTTGCGATACATATTTCTTCCTGCTCCGCCCCAAGGGAGAGTGTCGTCACACCTGCCCAGAGCATTACTATGCAGAGCAAGGCACACGGATGTGTGAGCGATGTCACCCAACTTGCGACAAGTGCAAAGGTGAGGGGGTACCTGTCAGTTTGCACGTATGGATGGAAAACTGAGAATGGGTCCTTTGTGCTTAGCCCGTTTTTGTGTTTAGTTTTATATTATTCTGAGGGAAAGAGGGAGAGAGAGAAAGAGAGCATGCTGGGGAGGGGCAGAGAGGGAGAGAGAGAATCCCAAGCAGGCTCCACACGAACAGCACAGAGCCTGAACCGGGGCTCGATCCTACGATCCTGAGATCATGACCTGAGCTGATATCGAGGGTCAGACGCTTAATCGACTGAGCCACCCAAGTGCCCCAGTAGCCCTCTCTTTTCTCACCACCTTTGGAGGTTTCTCTCTTTTGTCAATCCGGCCCAAAGTCTCCAGCATCAGCACCCTCTGCTCTCACTCAGCTTCTGCATCTGCCCTGTACCCTGGGCCGCCCCAGACTACATTTCTGCCTCTTCAGACCCTCCCACCCTTCCAGGCCCAGACACAGGCATCATCTCCCCCAGGAGGTGTTTCCCACCTGCTCTGTTCTCCTCCTCTACTTGTTGATCTTGGAATCTGCATTGGGCATTTTATGTTTATTACTTCAATAAATAGTTAAAATGTCTGCCTCCAGCTCTCCCAAACTCCACTATTACTTTCCTGATACCTAGTTCTCTAAGAGAACCCTAAAGTCAACATATCTCAGAGTAAATCCAATCTGGGCTTCCTCTGATGGTCACACTTTCTGTTAACAGACCCACTGTCTAATCAACCACGCAGGTTTGATACCTTAACGTTATCCTTCTCTTACCTCATGCCCAATCCACCTACCCTCCAACAAAAGTAAACTTCAAGGTCTGCTGGTTTTCTCTCCTAAGCATTTTTTTAAACTCAGATCTCTTTCTCCGTTTTCACGATCTTTGTTCTCTATTCTCAGCATCTCTCAGCCGACTTTCTGAAGTACCAGCATGTGAGCTCAACTCTGCTCTTGCCACCCCACTTTCCCAAGTCATCCTGTACAGTAATGCCAGAGCAATATAAAATCTACATTGCTGGGCACTGAAGGATGATCACGATGAATTATTCTCAACATTTAAGAAATGCCTCCAGTAATGTTTTAGTTGTTAAAACTTATTACACTGGAGCACCTGGGTGGCTCATTCAGTTAAGAGTCTGACCGACTCAGGTCATGATCTCACAGTCTGTGAGTTCGAGCTCCGCACTGGGCTCTGTGCTAACAGCTCAGAGCCTGGAGCCTGCTTTGGAGTCTGTGTCTCCCTCTTTCTCTGCCCCTCACCCACTCATGCTCTCGCTCTGTCTCTCAAAAATGAATAAATGTTAAAAAAAACTTATTACATTAATATTGATATTTGGGAAGGTACATTTCTGCTATCCTTTTCAAAATTATTTTGGTTAATTATTTTGGCCCCTTTTCTATATAAATTTTATACTCAGTCGCAGCTCATTCAAAAAAAATCCCTTGGATATTAATTTATAGAGCACTGATTTGGGGATAAAAATCCATCTATATGATCCTGTGTTGTCACATTTATGAACATGGTATATCTCTGCAATCTATGCATTTACTTATTGTGCTTCAATAAACTTCCAATAAATGTGGGGTTTTTAATTTTTAAAAGGTAATTAAATTCTTTTCCGAGTCAGTCCTTTTAGCTTACGATCTCACCTCTCTTTCCATGTACTCTAGAACCCAGAACCACCTAGAACTACTCAGCAGCCAGCAAACATGTCATGCTCTTTCATGTCTCTGTCCCTTTCGGCCATGTGTTTCCTCTTCCTGGAACAAGAGTGTTGGGAACACTCGACTTACAAGAACCAGTGAGAACGTCATCTACTCTGAGGGGGAGGATTTTCAGTTCTCTAGAAATGTTCTTCCTTCTTCTTGATTCTGAAACATACTGCTTTATCATAGCTCTTTTACATTACATTTTAACTAAACATGTCCATCTCTCCTACTAATTGTGAGACACTCAGGGCTAGGATTCTACCACATTTATTTTGTATACCCTATTCTAGGCTAGACTGTAACAGATAGTAAGTGCTCATTAAGTGTTTGCTAAATGAATGAATGGCAGGAAACAAATCCTAAAGTCGTTTTGCAAATTGGAAACTTTTCAATTATTAGATCTTCGCATATTGCTTCTCCACCCTTTCCTCTAATCTCTTTTTCTGGAATTCCTTATTTAATGTTACTCAGCATTTCCTGATCTCTAGGTCTCCTACATGCTGTATTATATTTTTATTTGACTGTCTATGCTTTATACTAGGTTAATTCTTCAGAGTTTTTTCCTGTTTCTCTAATTTGTTCTTTTTAAAGTTCAGCCCTTCTATTATTTTAGCCCATCTTTTTTAATTTAAATGACTTACTTTAAATTTTTTAATCATTTATTCTTTATATCCATCTCTTTTGCTTCATATCTTACTGTTTGTGTTTACTTTTTTTTTTTGAGCAGCAGGCAAAAGTTTACTACAGTTTAAGATCAGAAAGAAAGAATAATAGGAAAGCACTCTGTACAGAGTAGAGACATTCAAAAGTGCATGCTCTCATTATTTCTTTATGGGTATTATGTCTTTATTTTTTAATATCCTGAGCACACTGATTTATAAAACACTGTCAAATCTCTCTATATAATTGGTAATATCTGGGAGGCTTAGTCAGTTGAGTGTCCTATTCTTGATTTCCACTCAGGTCATGATCCCAGGATTGTGGGATCGAGCCCTGCATCTGGCTCTAAGCTGTGCATGGAGCTTGCTTAAGATTCTCTCTCTCTTTGGGGAGCCTGGGTGACTTGGTTAAGCATCTAACTCTTGATTTCAGCCCAGGTCATGATCTCAGTTTGTGAGTTGTAGCCCCGCATCGGGCTCTGCACTGACAGCACAGTCTGCTTGGGATTCTCTCTCTCCCTTTTTCCACCCCTCCCCTGCTTTGTCTCTCTCACAATAAACATTTTCTTAAAAGATTCTCTCTCTCTCTCTCTCTCTCTCTTTCTCTCTCTCCCTCCCTCCCTCCGTCTGCCTCTCTCTCCCATTGACTCTCTCAGGAGAGAAAAAAAGACTAAAAAAACTGACTCTCCACTGATTTTAGGACAGTAACTGCATATGAGGCCTTCACCCTGGGCCTCACATCCCTCACCACCTCGCCCACCAGGCTCTAAATCCAGACACAATCAGTTACTGGAAACCTGAGCCAACCTTGCCTTTCCTCTTCCCAGCATACCTTCTCCAGCCTGCCTTACGCGGCTACTTCTTTCTAATCCATTACAGTCAGTATTTTCTCGACAAAGCCTTCCTGAATCCCTCTATTCTGTGTAACTTTTGTTCATCTACTTATCTATTCAACAAATGTTTCTCCTGCCGTTTGGTCCAGACAGCGTCCACACATCCGGGAACAAGGCAGCTCTGAGGGCATATTTTATATTGCTTACCTATTCTTTGTCTCTCTCTCTCTCTCTCTCCCTCCCTCCCTCCCTCCCTCCGTCTCTCCGCTGAGGGCCTCAAAGGCACAAATTAATAGGTCTCCCTCACCTTTGTGTCTGTAGCTCTGAGCACAGCCACAGGGGCAGGCAGTGGCGGTGGCCGTGGCACCTCTAACAACGGTGATGGTGCTGGGAGGGGCGGCCATGCTACCCACGGCAGGCCTGGGGCAGTGGCGCTCTGTCCTCCCTAGGCCTCCGCCTCCAGGCCATCATGAAGGTGATCATCAGCGTGGCCCTCCACAGCCGAGGCGGCCCAGGGGGGCCCATCTCCAGCTGGGAGGTGCTGGGAAGGCTGCAGAGCTGCACAGGCATCCGCTTGCCACCCTACGGACTGCCAAGGGCACCATGGCTTTCACCCCCTTGGACCGCAAGGTGGACAAGACTCTGGTCAAGCTTTTTATTTTAATTTTTTTTTCACGTGTATTTATTTTTGAGAGAAAGACAGTGAGTGAGTCGGGGAGGGGCAGAGAAGAAACAGAATCCAAAGCAGGTTCCAGGCTCTGAGCTGTCGGCACAAAGCCCCACGTGGAGCTCGAACCCACACGCTGGGAGATCACCACCCAGGTGGAAGTCGGATGCTGAACTGAGCCACTCAGGCGCCCCGAGAATCTGGTCAAGTTTTAACTCGCCTGCCTCCACCACAAGGTCCTCAAGCTCCTCCACTTCCCCGAAGTTCTCCAGGTGCACGCCACCAAGTTCAAGATTAATCTCCCGACTCACCAGGACTGGGACCCTTTCTTCCATGGCACGAAGCATGGTAATGAAATGCTGCCCAGAGAGATGCCAGGCACGAATCACCCGAGGGGCTGCCCTGCAAATAGTTCGCCCTGAGGAGTCAGCCCAGCGAGGAGGTCATGGTCAAGGTGCTGGAGACAAGTGTGGGGAGATACGGAACGTGGGCCTCCCATGCTGGGCCCCCAACGGGAGGAGATGCTGGGCAGGAACTTACACACCTGCAGTTCCGGGGACACTTAGACTTCCAGGCGAACGTCGCATACCGCGAGCGAGTACGTACCTGCGCTGCCTCGGAGCCCTGAACGCCGAGCTGCGCGAAGCGCACGTAGAAAGGCCAGGGCTGCAGCACGAGGTTTCTGCAGACTGCAGGCACCTGAGAGATGCCTCACGGAAGAAACAGTAGCTCAAGAGGCAGAAACTTCACAGGAGCTTAAAACAGGGAAGATCAAAGCGCCTAGAGAAACAGGCAGAGGAGACGCAGAGAACAGAGCAAACGAAAGACAAAAAGTAAAAAGAATTGGAGAGAGGACGCAAAAGAGAAGAGCAGCTTCCCAAGAGGGAACCAAAACGGAAGGACTGACTTCTGTCAGAATCAGGAAAAGCCATAGAAGCTGCAAGCAGAGGAGCCGAAAAAGCCACAGGAGAAAGTAAAGCCGGAAGCCCGGTAGGGGTGGGAGGGGTTGGTCTTGATCTTCCAATCTGCAGTCACCTGTTCCTGCTCTGGGCGGCCCGCTGGGCGCTTCTCCGAAGCGTGGGGTCAGTGTCACCCCCTCCGGCTTTCCTCAGCTGTTTGCAACCTAAACAAAAAAAGGCAGAGAGAGATGGGGTGAGAGAGAGAATCCTAAGCAGAAGCCACTCTGCAGAGCCTGATGAGGGACTCAATCTCGAGAACCATGAGATCACCAGCCAAAATCGAGAGTCAGATGCTCAACTGACTGAGCTGCCCAGTCCCCCCCACAATTTCCCATTCTGGTAAGTGATGTTGACAATGGAGGTCGCTAGGCAGGTGTAGCAGCAGAGTCCCTGGACAGTGCCTGTACCTTCCTCTCTATTTTGTTGTAAGCCTAAAACTGCCCTAAAAAAATAGTCTTTAAATAAAGCTCATCAGCACATTCATCGTGAAAATGTATTCAAAGGAGGGCTGGTCACAGCTGAGTAAAGCCCACAGCCATTCTGTTCGTGCCTCCTCCCCCTCCTCCTCCTCCTCCTCCTCCTCCTCCTGTGTTTGACTTGAACGCCAAACATACCTGGTTGACGCCTCCCACGTGTGGTGCTCATTTAGACCACCATCCTGCCTTACCCCCGCCACACACAACCTTTGCTACTTAGTGAACCTTTATGCTGTCCTCTGATTTTGCAGTACACAGATACAAAACAGGGGACACGGTTTCTCCTGGGTTATAAACTGGGTGAAAAAAAAGGATGAAATCCAAACTAAAACATTAGCTGTCATACTAAGAACTGAGAGGATGCACAAATATTACAGGAAAATTTAGCAAACTAAATCAGCAATTGGCCAACACGATTGTGTTTCATTCACATTTGACTGCCTAATAGTAGGAGAGTACAAAAACAAACAGGTCAGAGCACTGGGCAGGGTAGGGGTAGGCGATGGACGGCATACCAAGGCCTTTGCATGCCGTTGGTTCCTCCTTAATTTGCTCATTCCTTACCTTTACACATTTAACTTTGTATTTATCCTCCTCACATAATTGTTTGGAACAAAAATCCAGGCTGGTAGCCCCTAACGCTTTCCAGCTCCCTCTTCCTGTGTGGAATGACACCATGGATGACCACAGGAGCTGCTCTGCATTGCTGAGTTCATTCATCCTGTAGCGTCAGTCGAAGGGAAAACCAATAGGGACTTGTCAATTCTAAGGAAAAACCAAAACAATCTTTACAGGTCCCACAGTTTGTGCAGATCCTTAGAAACAATGATAAATGTAGGTTGTTAAACTTGGAAACAATAGAAAATGCCTGGGAATTAACAAACTGCCCTCCAAGAGACTCTGTACCGCGGTGTCCAGATTTTGCAATAAGCCAGTGTAGGGAGACCTAACTCCTGACAGGTGGTGCCTCTGAAGATCACCCAGGAGATGAAGTTCAGCCAAATTGCTGCTGGTGTTCTGGAAAATGTAAACAACTTTAAGGCACAAATGCTGTGAGCTAATCTTTTTCTCCGTGACCTAATCTTATTACTGCCTTTTTCTCTTGATTCTTCCTATCCTCAATTTCTCTTCATTAAAAACAAAACAAAACAAAACAACATTTTAAAAAATCTTTTGTGTTCCAAAAACTGAATCAAGACATCTAAGCTGTGTTTTAGAAAAATGTATGCTGGGAAAAGGAAGGAAGGGGAGAAGGCGAAGGTTTATTCTTTCATTAGAGACCACAGTTCTGTTCCAGAACATGCAGGAAATTCTGTCTGAAGCTACAGGTAAGATAAAAATAGGATGACTTTCTCAGATTTCAAAGTTTGACTACAAATCTATAGTCATCAAAACAGTATAGTACTGGCACAAAAATAGACACAGAGATCAATGGAGCAAGATACAGGCCCCAGAAATAAACGCACATTTTCATGTTAATTACTCTATAACAAAGGAGGCAAGAATCTACAATGGGGAGAAGATAGTCTCTTCAATCAATGGTTGGGAAAAACCGGACAGCCACATGCCAAAGATGAAACTGCACCGGTTTCTTTTTTTTTTTTTTTCTGTTTTTTATTTATTTTTGAGAGACAGAGAGACAGCACGAGCAGGGGAGGGTCAGAGAGAGAGGGAGACACAGAATCCGAAACAGGCTCCAGTCTCTGAGCTAGCTGTCAGCTAAGAGCCTGATGTGGGGCTCGAACCCACAAACTCTGAGATCATGACCTGAGCCGAAGCCAGATGTTCAACTGACTGAGCCACCCAGGCGCCCCTGGACTGGTTTCTTACACCATACACAAAAATAAACTCAAAATGAAATAAATAAATAAACAATTAAACAAAGACTTACATGTAAGACCTGAAATCATAAAACTCTTAAAAGAAAACACAGGCAGTAAACTCTTGAACATTATAGTATTTATTAGTAAAATTTATTAGCAATATTTTTCTGAATCTGTCTTCTCAGGAAAGAGAAACAAAGGCAAAAGTAAGTAAGTGGAGCTACATGGAACTCAAAAGCTTTTGCACAGCAAAGGAAATTATCAACAGAAGGACAACCTACTGAATAAAAGATATTTGCAAATGATACATCTGATAAGGGGTTAATACACCAAATATATAAAGAACTCCTACAACTTAACAAAATAAGTCTGATAACAAAATGGGCAGAGGACTTGAATAGACATATTTCTATAGAAGACATACAGATGGCCTACAATCACATGAGAAGATATTAGACATTATTATTCATCAAAGAAATACAGATCAAAACCACAACGAGATGTCTACCCTTAGACTGGCCAGAATGACTAGTACGAAAGAGACAAGAAATGATAGATGGTGAGGATGTGGAGAAAATGGAGCCCTTGTGCACCATTAGAAGAAATGCAAACTCATGCAGCCATGATGGAAAACAGGAGGGAGATTCATCAAAAAATTAAAACTAGAGTGGCGCCTGGGTGGCTCAGTCGGTTAAGTCTCCGGCTTCAGCTCAGGTCAGATCTCACGTTCGTGGGTTCGAGCCCCGCGTCAGGCTCTGTGCTGAGAGCTAGCTCAGAACCTGGAGCCTGCTTATGGTTCTGTGTCTCCTTCTCTCTCTGCCTCTCCCCCTCTCATGCTCTGTCTCTCTCTGTATCAAAAATAAATAAAACATTAAAAAAAAAAGCTTAAAAAAAATTAAAACTAGAAATACCCTATGATCCGGTAATTCCGCTTCTGGGTATGTATTCAAAGAAAATGAGAACACTGAAGTGAAAAGATAGATGCATTCCATGTTTATTGCAGCATATTTACAGTAGCCAAAATATGAAAGCAGCCCAGTGTCCATCGAGAGAGGAATGGATAAAGAAGAGGTGGTGTATCTATACAATGGAATGTTACTCGTCCATAAAAAAGAATGAAATCTTGCCATTCATGACACCATGGATGGACCTAGAAGGTACTAGACTAAGTGAAATAAGTCAGATAGGGGAATACCATATGATTTCACTACATGTGGAATCTAAAACAAAATAAGCAAACAAACCAGTAGACTTATAAACACAGAGGACAAACTGGTGGCTGCCACAGGGCAGGGAGTTGGGAGGATGGGTGAAAGCATGAGGGAATTAGGAGGTACAGACTACAGTTGTAAAATCAATGACTCACAGGATGAAAACTACAGCATAGGGAATATACTCAATATTGTGAGGACTGTGTCTGATGACAGACAGTCACAATAGTTGGTGTGGTGAGCACTTCATAATGTACATAATTGTTGAATCACTCTTGTACACCTGGAACTAAGCTTTTATGTCAACTCTACATCAATTTAAAACTTAAAATTATTAAATGGTTTTGAGTTTATGTCACTGCAGGCAGCCCCGAATCTAAGAAGCAATTGGGTAATAATGGTGTGCTCTCGAAACTGTTCAGAGCTCAGAATTCTTTTTTCCATAGAAACATCATGAATGATGGAGCTCACAGATCAGATGTGAAGATCTGATTTACCTCCCTAGTGTTTGTGAAGGACAGGACTTGCAGATCTACTTCAAGTTCAACTAGCCATCGTATTCTTCTGATGGGAAGACTTCTACCAAGTTCCAGCTCACAATAACATGCACATTCCATGCCCTCCATCTATCTCCCTGCTCTTGTTTTGAAATTCTGAGGAGCGCCTGGGTGGCTCAGTCAGTTAAGCATCCGACTTCGGCTCAGGTCATGATCTCACGGTTCATGGGTTTGAGCCCCACGTCGGGCTCTGTATTGACAGCTAGCTAGCTCAGAGTCTGGAGCTTGTCTTCAGATTCTGTATCTCCCTCTCTCTCTGCCCCTCCCCTGCTCATGCTGTCTCTATCTCTCTCCCTCAAAAATAAATAGAACATTAAAAAAAAAAGAAATTCTCAGCAAAAACACCTGGACCCTCCTAATGGAATGAATGAGAATTCAGGTCTCCCGTCTCCAAGCCCTTTCCAGAAATTATCCTTTTATATCTGTGTAAAGGGTAATGCTTGGGTCAGTCATTCTTGAGGTCTCTGAATTAGGAGAGTACAATATTATCCCCCCCCCCACACACACACACACCCCTGTAGATTCAGACCTCCTCTAATTGATAGGTCATAAGGTGTTAAGGTAGGTCGTATGACTGAAAGAGCACTGAGCTGTGGGTCCACAAACCAGAATTCGAATCTTTTTTTTAACATTTTTAAAAACATTTATTTATTTCTGAGAGACAGAGAGGAACAGAGCATGAACAGGAGAGGAGCAGAGAGAGAGGGACACAGAGAATCCGAAGCAGGCTCCATCCAGGCTTTGAGTGGTCAGCACAGAGCTTGATGCGGGGCTCAAGCCTATGAACCATGAGATCATGACCTGAGCTGAAGTCAGTGCTTAACCAACCAAGCCACCCAGGTGCCCCCAGAATTTGAATCTTGACTTGACCATTACCTATGTAACCTTGAACAAATGACTTAACATACCTGGGCCTTAGTTTTCATTTATTTAAAAAATAATAAATAGCACATCCAATTTTTGAAAAAAATTTTTGCTTTCAAGGGAATTTCAAAGGAATCTATCACCACCACCACCTCCCCCCAAATTAAAACTGGACACAATGATTTGCCAACTTCTTTTAACCCTGGAATTTTTTTAAAATTTTTAATGTTGATTTATTTTGGGGGGCAGAGGGGCAGAGAGAGCAGGAGACAGAATCTGAAGCAGGCTCCAGGCTCTGAGCTGTCAGCACAGAGCCCCATGTGGGGCTGGAACTCACAAACAGCGAGATCATGACCTGAGCCGAAATCAGATACTGAACCAAATGAGCCACCCAGGCACCCCAACCCTGGCATTTTAAATTCTAAGTCTGGTGTTTCCTAGTTAGAAACTGCCTAATAATGATTTCCTCGCCCACTGAGTACTGGGGCCCTCCAAATCATCTGGTAACATTCTCCTCTAGTTTAGTTAAATAAGCAGAATGATAAATAAAAGTTTTATAGCCTTTCCACATGATCTCTCATTGTCTGAAAATCTTTCTTTTTGCTGTCACTTCCAAATCCTCAATGTCCAAATGAGAGTTCACACTGATTGGGTCGACTGGGTAATTTCTAGGTTTTTACTTGATGGTTTGTAGACTCTTTTCCCCTATCTCTTCAATCAACTCAACCTTCTGCTTCAATTTGCGTGATGTATTCCTTGCTCCAAAGTGGACTGGATCCAAAACAGAGGTTGAGATCTAAGGTCAGCCTCATAACTTAGAATCATTGTTTTTTTTCTTTCAGGAAAAGGACCATTCAATTGTTTATCTTGTGTGTGGAGTTATCACCTATCAGGAGGACTCTGCATCTCAGACTGTCTGGTGGGCGAATACAGAGTAGAAGAGGTACCGAGAGCTGGGCAGGGTGTGCCCGAGCCATTGCTTTTTTTTCTTTTTTAATGTTTTTAATGTTTATTTATTTTTGAGAGAGAGAGACAGAGTGCAAGCAGGGGAGGGGCAGAGAGAGAGGGAGACCCAGAATCCGAAGGAGGCTCCAGGCTCTGAGCTGTCAGTACAGAGCCTGATGCAGGGCTCGAACCTCACAGTCCATGAGATCATAACCTGAGCTGAAGTCAGATGCTTAACTGACTGAGCCACCCAGGCGCCCTACTGCCCTAGCCATTTCTGCAGAGGTGTGGCAGCTAGTTTCTGCATGTATTCTGGGCAAAGTCAAAAATCTCTGAAATTCCTACACTTGCTCTAGTTTTTAAATCTTCTACCATTGCCTCATGGAATAATGGTGCTACCCATCTGTAGCCTTAATTTCAATCAAAGGGACTGAGATGATCTGAGATAAATAAGGGGGAAGTTAGGTAATGAAGACCTCAGATTTAACTCTACATTCATTGCTTGTGACCTTCAAAGTTTCAGGTCCACTTATACCAGAAACAAGAACTATCTTCTCTCTTACCCTTCTGCTGTCTAACTGAAATGCCTGAACAATGTCAGAACTTCAAAACTGCTGTTGGTTTTTCATTTCCTCCACTCCTCTACAGTGTATTGAGAGAAAGAGAGAGATGTCAGGGCACCTGGGTGGCTCAGTTGGTAAAGCGTCCAACTCCAGCTCAGGTCATGAAGGTCATGATCTCACCATTCCTGAGTTCAAGCGTCATGTCAGGCTCTGTGTTGACAGCTCAGAGCCCGGAGTCTGCTTTGGATTCTGTGCCTCCCTTTCTCTCTGCCCCTCCCTGCTTGTGTGCTCTCTCTCTAAATAAATAAATGAATAAACTTAAGAAAAAAGAAATTAGGTAAATCTCTCCATGGTGAAATTTACATTATCCAACATATTCACATATGAGCTCTCTTTAAATCCTTACACTCTGAAGAACCCGGGGACCTGAGAGATTGAATCATTTGCTAAAGGTCACATGAATAGAAAGTAACAACGCTGGGATTGAACCCAAGGCTCTGACAGGTAATCCATGATTTGACAAGATAGTAACAGCTGAGAAAGTGCCTTATCAGCACCCAAAACTGCCAAGGTGCTCAACAGAGGCAATTTCCATTCCTTCTCTTCCACAGCACAGAAGTAAACTAGAAAGATCCCTTCCTCGTCCATATTTTCAGCCCCAGCAAAGAAGCAACCTGTCAGGAGGGAAGCCACTTTCTCCTGGTCTCTTGACTCACTGAGATTTAGCTATTTCAGCTAAACAGGCACAAGTAATATTCTGGGGCAGGGACACAACAATCTAATAACCACAGAGGCCAAGCAGGTGAATGTATACGAGTGAAGGGTGTTGGGGCAAAGAAAACCCCAGTGCAAGCTTGGTGAAAAGTGGGATTTGATGCGTCACATGTTTTGGTGACATCAAAGCAAGTGCTGCCCCCTTTTTATGCACTCAGCTGTCTGTGATGTGGACATGTGGTTGTGATGACAGTCTTGAAAGTCTAGTGTTTCTTTTCTTAAGAGAGAAAGAGAGAGAGAGAGAGAGAGAGAGAGGATGTGTGCACGTGCACGTGTGCGAGCAGAGAAGGGGCAGAGGGAGAAGGAGAGATGGAATCTCAAGCAGGCTCCACGCAGCCAGTGTGGAGCCCAGTGTGGGACTCGATCTCACCACCGTGAGATCATGACCATGAGATCACAACCTGAGCCCAAATCAAGAGTTGGACATTCAACTGACTGAGCTACCCAGGTGCCCCTGAGGGTCTAGGTTTTAAAGAGAAATTAGGAGCTGATTTACAAGTGGAGTATCCTAATGTTGAATGTGGGCAATGAATTGAACATTTTTTTTTAACCTGTGAAGGTCAACGTGGGTGAGCCAGACAGCACTCATCCTTGACCAGGGACAGCACATGAGCTATCAGTTTGCAACCTGAGCTGTTCTAGTAGCCTGTTCTCCCACCGTTGGTACCAGCAGATCTCCGATAGAAAGACCCAGCAGTGATTTCCTCCAAGCGCAGACAGGTGGTCCTGTCTTCCGCCCTGAACACTGAAAAGGGACCCAGAGCAACAAGCGATGTTTCTCCTGTCCTCCACGTGCCGCCCTCCTTCACGGAGACAAGATGGAATGCCCACCCGGGAACTCCAGTGCCTTGTCGATTCCTCCACACTCAGACACAATCTCCCAATTGTTCTTCCAGGGGGAGAAGTTTACCTGTGAAAAATGCCACGAGAGCTGTGTGGAATGCAAGGGAGCGGGCCCCAAGAACTGCACCGCGTGCCCCGCCGACCTGCTGCTGCACGTGGACGATAGTCGTTGTCTACACTGCTGCAACACCTCCGGCCCCTCCGGTGCCCAGGAATGCTGTGACTGCTGGGACACCACAGGTGAGGGGAGAGGAAGCGTAGCCTGCAGAGGAACGACCCGTCTGCTGGAAGCAGATGGGAACAGAGGGGAGAGGAAGATGGAAAGTTCCAGAGAATCAGAAGAGCTGCCTTTTATTGAGTGCCTCCTATTTGCTTACTGTACCTAGAACTTTCTGTTCATCAACTCCTATAGTTTTTTTTTAAGTAATCTCTATACCCAACATGGGGCTCAAACTCACGACCCTGAGATCAAGAGTCGCATGCTCTCTCTCTGAGCCATTCAGCACCCCTAGAAGTAGGTATTATCAATCCCCTTTTGCAGATGAGGAAACCAAGGCTCAAAGGGTTTGATTCACATGATCAAGTCCACAGCAATGTTAAGGGTCCATCTAGAATTAGAATATAGATTTTTGGACTGCAAAGCCTGCATTCTTTTAAAAAAAATTTTTTTTTAGTTTATTTATTTGGGGAGAGAGAGCATATTCAGGGGAGGGGAAGAGGGAGAGGGAGACAGAGAATCCCAAGCAGGCTCCAAGCTGTTGGCGCAGAGCCCAATGCGGGGCTCAATCTCACAAACTGTGAGATCATGACCTGAGCCCAAAGTCAAGAGCCAGACTTTCAACTGACTGGGCCAGCCGGGGGGGGGGGGGGGGGGG
>NC_043712.1:73490916-73519264 GCF_006229205.1 Suricata suricatta | reverse complement strand
ACAGAATCTGAAGCAGGCTCCAGGCTCTGAGTTGTCAGCACAGAGCCCAACACGGGGCTTGAACCCACAAACCATGAGATCATGACCTGAGCCAAAGTCAGATGCTTAACTGACTGAGCCACCCAGGAGCCCCCCAATATTATCTTTAATCATTTTATGGAAGCTAGCCAACATCTAGAGCCCCCCTTAAGACTTAAGGCATTTTAGAAATGAACTTTCATCAAAGGCTAAAAAGAAACAAATCCTTTTTACCAATTCCTAGGCCCCCACCTTTCTCCTACCCCCAATGTCATCCATATGGGTACTTGGTCTTCATTGACCACAAACTTAGAAAGAGTCAAAATGGAATAATACCTACACACACACACACACACACACACACACACACACACACACGAATATACATATGTATAGGTATAGGTATAGGTGTATATATATATTCTTAAAATATATTTCCTAGTCCAAAGCAGATCATTTCCTTGGGTTCAGATGTATCATCACCTGACAAGAGACATCATATTTATGTGAGCCTGTCCATGTAGAAGTGAAGTAAATCCCAGACCCATAACTGCTACTATTTCTTTCTTATTTTTTTATTAGCCTTTGCAATTCAATTCTAAACATCATTCCAAAAACTAATTGTTCCCTTCTTTCAGCTTTCCTACCCCCACAAACAGCTGATTTCCCCAGCTCCTCATACATATCCATCTTAAGGGTCTGACTGCCTAGTTAATATCCATGCTGTTTCACCTAAGAATAATAACCCTCATTACATCAATGGCCTTAAATGAAACCAGAAGTGTGTACATGCTGGGTGCAGAGTTTATCCAAACCTGTTCTGACTGAGAACTGTTTAGTCAGGTTTCCTGGGTCTTCTGTGGCCCTTAAAGATCCACATGGAACAAACCTGAACAGTCTATATACTCTTGATTACCTGCTTATTTCTTCCTGAGACTCTCTGCTCCTTCAAAGAAACCAGATCACAGAGGCTGACCATAACTGTGCAGACCTAAACCTAGAGAACAGTAAGAAGACATGATTGTATATGGCGCCCTAGTAATTAAAACAATCTTGAAACATCTTTTATTGATTCTCCTGCCTTGGGCATATTTATCTCCTAGTACCACACACAGATAAGCTTATCCATCCCTCTGGTGCTTTAATATTTCCTCCAGAGAAAAAGTCTGCGCTGCTATTGTTAATGACAGAAATAATTATGATAGTGCTATTTTAGAAAAGGAAACTCTGTTGGATGGGCAAAAATCCCATGAGGATGAAAATTTGAATAAAATGGGAAATTTGTTTATCACTAGCACAAAGAGAGAGGCAATACATGGTGGTGATGAATCAGACCTAATTGGCTAGTCTGTTATAAGCAAAAATAATTGCCCCTAAAATAATTAGCCACAAAATTATATCCATTAAGCTAGTATATATAATGTATATTATAGAATCTCATAAACGAATCTGTGGGGCAGACCCAGGTGGTCCCAAAACCATTTATGGAAAACTTACCATGCATGTCAACTTGTACATCCAACAGAGCCTGCTACTTTTGTCCCTGGTTCTCAGACTCTCTCACGCTCCCATCTGGCAGGTTAAAGAATAGGGAAAGGGGTGCCTGACTAGCTCGGTCAGTAGAGTGAGCGACTCTTGATCTCAGGGTCATGAGTCCAAGCCACATTGGCCACAGAATCTACTTAAAAAAAACAAGTCAATGGTTTTATAAGTAATGGTCTCTACCTTGGAATGTTGGACCAGATTGAAGGGTGTCTGGGGACAGGAATCAGTCTTAGCAGCAACTGAAGCACGGCTCAAGATGAAACATTTTTCTTAAGAGTAAAATAGAACAATCGATTATTACGGTTGGATGCTTGGCGACTGACACATGAGGTATGAGGATGAGGGGACTCTTTAGTTCTCAGACTGACCTTCACCCTAGAAGGGCTTGTCGGTATCATCGGATGAAGATTGGGACCCTCAAGGGGTACCCGGTGCCATTCTGTAGAGAGGTATGCCCTCTAGAAAAATGCGGGACAGTGATTCCGCCATTTTAGATCTCAAAGACAAAGCAAAGCTTTTTACCCAGACACTAATTTTCCTCAATTCCATTTCTTCTCTCCCGTCCTTCCCCTTTCTCCTCTTCCTTTGGGGTCTTCTTCCAACAGAGGAGTGTATCCTTCACGCAAGTGAAGTTGGGCCTGCAGGCGAGCGTACCAAGACAGCCCTGTTCATCACCTCCTCCATTATGCTGGTGCTTCTGCTCGGGGCAGCTGTGATCGTGTGGAGGAAATCACGCGGCAGAGCCCAGCCAGGAGCAAAGGCCGGCTATGAGAAGCTGGCCGACCCTAGCAAGTCGTATGTGTCCTATAAGAGCAGCCACCCTGAAAGCACCAGCTTTGAAGAGGATCAAGTGATTGAGTACACGGACCAGGACTATGATGAGGAGGAGGAGGAGGATGACATCGTCTACATGGGCCAAGATGGCACCATCTACCGGAAGTTTAAGTACGGGCTGCTGGACGATGAGGAGGATGAGCTGGAATACGACGATGAAAGTTACTCCTACCAGTAGACCGAGCCGCTCGGCCCGCCCCCAACCCCTTTCTGTCCCAGACATGCGCGTGAGGGGTACAGTTTTGGGAGGTTAGCCCCACATACCAGGCTGACATGTGGGTGTTTGTATTCGTCCTCCTAACCCTGAGTCCAGCTAGAGCTGGTAAGAATGCTGAAGTAACTTGTTCTTTGGGGTGCCTCAACTCAATCAACCGGGACTGAGGTACAACGATAAAATTCAGAGGGATTTCCCTCAAAATCGTATGTCAAAATACAGAAGTGAAAAAAAAAGTGACATCTGCACAAACCGTTTCATGAAATTTAAAAAAAAAAGTGGCGGGCCTATAGGAATTCTGTTTCTCAACTATACTGTGGAGATATCTGCTGCCTTCTGGAGTTCCGATACTTCTGTAAATGCTTTCGGGGGGAAGGGAGATAAAAGAGGGTTTTTGTTTTGTTTTTCTTTGGGGATTTTTCTCCCTTATTAGCTGTCTTTGGGCAGAGGTTGGCTCAGTAAGGGCCAGCTATAGAAGGTTCTCCACATCATGCCAGTTGTCACCCGACTTCCCCCCGCCCCCATACAAAGAGCTGGAATGGATTCTAACTCGGAATACTCCTAACGTCCGCTCACCAGCATAGTAACGCAGCTGCCCACCAGCCTTCCAATGCTCTCCACCTCTGTGATCTGTTTGTAGACAGCCTAGGCTTTCCTTGTCTGCCCCCCTGTCTAGTACGGGCTTGGGTTTGTACACCAGGCACCGTTTTCCACAAACAGCAATCCAGAGAGAGGGGCTCTTACTATGTGAAATTCCGTAAACTGGATTTTGCGGATTTCCTTGTCAAAGCAGAAATTATAGGCAAAACTAGGAGGGGATCACAAGAAATGGACATTTTCAGACGATCCTGTTACTGAGGAAAAAAAAAATGTACTGCACACCTACTATGTAATGGGTACTGAGCTAAATAATGCCTTTCAGGAAAAAAATCACCTCACTTAACACCATGAGGTTGGTACCATTATTGCTCTGTTTTTATAGGAAACCTAAGACTTTCTGAGAGGTTACATAAATAGCCCAAGGTCACAGAGAGCTAATCAAGATTCCAGGAAAAACAATGACCCTAAAATGCATATTCTTAATAACTATGCTAGACTGACATAAGAAGCAACCTAAATATAGTAAAAGCATGTAGATTATTTTTTGACATGGCAGCCATATTACCTTTACTAAATTCATACATCTGTCTTGTCTTTTGACATCACAAATCACTGATACAGGAAATCACTGTGAAGAAGACTCCAGTGTACTGAAGGCCTCAGTGTCTCTTTAGGGGTGTGCTCTTAAAACAAAGGTTGGCAAACTTTCTCTGGAAAGGGCCAGATGGTAAATAGTTTAGGCTTTGCACAATGGTCAGTTCTGCCATGTGGAACAAATGAGTGGGTTGTGTTCCAATTAAACTTTATTCATGGAGGCTGAAATTGAAGGTAATTTTCATCTAACACAAAATTTTATTTTCCTTTTGATTGTTTTTCTTCCATCGCTTAAAAATGTAAAACCATTCATAGCTCAAGACATTACAAAACCAGGTAATGGCCACCAGACTGCAGTTTGCAGACCTCAGCTTAAAAATCTATTTTTCAGAGACCAAGTGTATTATACACACGTGCTATGCTCCTGCCATTTTTGATCATTTAAAATCATCCCTTCAAGATTTGTTTGAACTTGTTCCCTTTACAATTCTTAGAAATTAAAAATAGATGTAAGATAACCATCATTATCGATGGAAGAATTTCTTATTCCTTAGCTGTGTAATTAGTGTTATGCAAATGAGTAATTTTGTTTGTTCTGATAAACAATTATCTTCCCTGATAATTCTAAAGCCCTGATAGAATGAGTTGGACATGTGTTTGTGTAGCCTGGAAATCATTTTCCAAGAAAAATCTGTGTTTATGGTACACAGTTAAAGATTAAATGAGGTCCAAATAACCCTGAATACTCAGAAAAAGCGTGTTATCTTATGTGAACCCAGAAAAAACGGTTTGTGCTGTGTGTTGGTACAGTTTGACATCTTTCCTTTATTCTTGATCATGCCACATAATCCTCAGACTCCTTTGGAATACTATGCTAACAACTGTCTAAATAGATAAATCTGTAGTTGGAAAACAAAGTCCCTTTTTGGTTTTCTGTTTGCAAATACCTTGGAAATATTAAGAGGATCCTTATAGACTAGAAATGCACCAAGAGGCTGGGCAAGGGCTTGGAAAGTTCCAGTTCATAGAAAGTAATTTTAAAACTGGAAACAAAATTAAATCAATACCAGATAATGCTATGGGGACTGGCTAATTACCAGCCTATTTCTGAGCACTTGTTGTGTGATTGGTATTATGCTTCACCAAGTAAGAGACACAAAACAATGCTGTTTGTTGAGAGTACTTCTTTTTCTCCTTTTTATCTCTCTACTGCCGATGACCAAAGCTAGTCAGGGCAGTTATGAAGCTTCTTCCTAAAGATCAGTCCAATCTGTCTGCCAGCCCCACTCTCACTGACTCAGGCCCCTAGTCTCTCATCTGGACCCTTCCTACTTCCACCTGAATTTTGCTGAGGTCTTTTTTCCTCCCCATTTACCCTCTATCCTTCTATCAAAGACCCACCAGATCTTAAGTCCACCAGACCATCACATTCAGGGATCCCCATCACCCCACTGACTATGACATTGAAACCTTTGTAAGATAGAGCCACTGCCTCAGTCACCCACTTTTTCCTGCCCCTCCTTATTTCCCAGGTACTCTGTACTTTTTTTTTTAAGTTTATTTATTTTTGAAAGAGAAAGCACACACGTTTGCACGCAGGGGAGGAGCAGAGTGGGGGGAGAGCCTAAGCAGGCTCCATGCTGTCAACAGAGAGCCCAACATGAGACTTGATCCCATGAACCATGAGATCATGAGGCGTGAGCCAAAAGCAGAGTCAGACACTTAACTGACTGAGCCAGGTGCCCCCAGATTCTCCAACTTCTAACCTCTCCAGGATAATATCCTGTCACCTCATGTCCTTGGGCACACATTGTTCATTCCTTGGAATATTCTTCCCTCACCTAGACCAGTTGGAAGATTTCTGACCATCTTTTAAAATCATGTTCACTTATTACAACCTCTCCTGGATGTCTTCCCTGACCATCTTGAAGATGAACCACCTTTTCACTTCTCTGCTACTTAGATACACTGTGCGTATAGTTTTCCACATCACATTGTGATGCTACTGTTGTTTGATTATACATCTGTATTTACTAAAAGAGAGGGCAGCTACTCGATTCCTTGAGGTGGCTACTATTTCCTTTCCAGAACCTAGCACAGCACCCAGAATGTGGTGAACAGTCAAGAATTCTTAGTGGAATTGAATTTTAAGACAGGATTCACATATATGAAACAACCAGACAGTGATAATGGTCCTGAGTGCAGTGTTAAGTGGGAAGAGGGAAGAACAATGGTGTCCATTAAGCATGAGAAATACCAGATAACTCAAACTAGAGCCTGTTGGGGATGGTTTCATGGGGAGATTTGTGCTTGGAGTTGATTTGAAAAAAAAGAGAAGGTATAGAAGATATTCCTCAAAATAGTCACTAGAATCAATAAGTGGTTGATCTGACTTTGATGATAATAGCAGTAGTAATATTAACCCACCACTATGTATTAAGAATTAACCGTGGGCCAGGCACTGTTCTAGATACTGGGAAAACACCAGCAAGTGAAACCAATCCGATCTTGAGTCTTAAGAAACTTGTGATCTAGTTGGGGAGAAAAATATAAATCATAACAATACAACGACTTTTGATGACTTCTATATGCCAGGCATGGTCATAGGCACTTTTCTCCCATGATTTTATTTGATCCTTAGGACACAAACGCTATAGAGCAATAATCTGATTCCTCTTTACAAATGGATATTCAGGGTGCTCTCAGAGTGTTTTTGAGTGGTCCACCTAGAATCTGAATCTAGGACTTTCCAGTCCATACTCTTCCTGCTCTACCACTCCACTTCTACCTGAGGAATTAACCTAGCCTCTGTCCGTAATCCCTGGATTTCTCTCTCATTTGGAAATTAGTTTTACCCGAATGGAATTTGCGATAACAATGAATCAACAGAAGGTGATATATATTTCAATACATTAAAACTGAAGCTATGGGGCACCTGGGTGGCTCAGTTGGTTAAGTGTCCAACTCTTGATTTTGGCTCAGGTTGTGATCTCATGGTTCATGAGATAGAGCCCCACGTTGAGCTCTGTGCTGACAGCACTGACCCTGCTTGGGATTCTCTCTCTCCCTCCCCCTCTGCCCTTACCTAGCTCAAATTCACATTCATTCTCTCTCTCTCTCTCTCTCAAAAAAAAAAAAAAACTTAAAATAAACTTAAAAGAAAACCCTGAAGATAAAGACATAGGTCCTTACTACATACATCTGACACTGGAATAGACATTTCAAAAGAGCTGTTCAGAGTTAGGAAGGTCTGCTTCAAAGCTCATGAAGAACCAAACTGTAGAGTGTCCTACCCAAGCTTAGATGGCATCAACTAGGATACACAGTAGTCTGCGTTTTGTACTAACATGTAGTAAGTGTAAATCGATTATGTTTCAAAGAGAAATATAAGACATCTGTCACTGCGTGCCTGACACAGACTAGACTCTAACTGATCACTAACTATCAACAAACAACATCTGATAAGGAATAAATGACCAAAATTTAAGGATGTGTTTGGGGCTTCACATTTAAAGCCACCTACACCTACCTTGCATTGTTCTCAACATAGGCCTAACAGAAGTCATAAAAATGAAGAAAGATAAGAGGGATGGCGTGTGTTCTGTTTACTTCTATTGCCGTAGTCACTAAATACATCCAGTGGTACAAAGGCACATAAAAAATAATTGCAATTGCCTTCTGAGCTAAGAATATACGTCAGAACTAGGGCCTATGACCACACTTAACTGTAAGGAACACCTGAAAGCCAATATTTGGTCAAGAGTAATGAGATTGCTTACCTCGCTGGGCTTAGAAACATCACAATTCCTCTTCTGGGGCTTTGCCATCCACAATAAAAGTTTCCCAGTATCAAGGAGATCATGACCTGAGCCGAAGCCAGACGCTTAACCAACCGAGCCACATCGGGCTCTGTGCTGACAGCTCAGAGCCTGGAGCCTGCTTCAGATTCTGTGTCTCCCTCTCTTCCTGACCCTCCCCTGCTCACGCTGTCTCTCTTGGCCTCTCAAAAATAAAATTTTAAAAAAATCTTTAAAAAATTAAAAATAAATAATCTCGAGAGCACAGCTAAGAGTAAAATGTAAAATGATTAGGAAGTGATGAGTTTGGGGTATCTGTTACCTGTGTTTTTAAAATAACTTCTTTCATTGAAAGTTTTAGAACTTAGTTTTTAATAACAGCCATGTCTAACAACTGACTTAGAAGATTCCTGAACAATGAACAACTAGCTTCATGAGCCGGGACAAGCCAGGCGCCACACAACCACTCTTTCTTAGGTCGAATCTTTCCCTCCGTGATTTCTTTCTCTCACTATCAAATCTCTCATCCAGAAATTCCTGCCTTTTTTTTTCTATTAGTTTCTCAACTCCAATGCTATCAGAAGGCAATAAAATAATCACTTGTTTGTTCATTTCCACCAGCAATCAAAGAAAAACAACTTTAATGAATAATAATGTTTTAGCAAAGACTTAATATTTACTTTTGAGAGAGAGAAAGAGAAAGGAGCACAAAGAGGGAGACACAGAATCCAAAACAAGCTTTAGGCTCTGAGCTGTCAGCAGGGCCCGACATGGGGCTCAAACTCCCAATCTGTGAAATTATGACCTCAGCCGAAGTCGGACACTTCACATCACCCAGGCACCTCTGTTTTAGCAAAGACTTTTGGTTCCACAATTCCAGAGTTCTGTTCACTGTTACCTGTGGTGATGTGGACAATTCCGTGTATTACTTGGTATAGAGTAAGCCAGTGTGTTCATTTTTACTACTGCATAACCAGCTACTATAGGTAGAGCAGCTTAAGATAATATGCATTTATTATTCCACAGTTTTACGGAATAAACTATTTTATTACCCAGAAGTCTAAGTGAACTTGACTGGGTCCTCTGCTTAGGGTCTCACAAGGGCAAAATCAAGACACAAGTCTCTTACCAGAAGCTCTGGAGAAAAAACTGTCCTGCAAGGTATTCAGTTTCTGGTAGCTATAGGATTGAGGATCCCCTTACTTTTCTGGCTGTTGACCGGGGATCACTCTCAGCTCCCGGAGGCCACTCGGATCTTACGCACGGTGCGCCCAGCCCCCTTGCAAAGCCAACATCCACCCTGCTTTGAATCCTTCTGACTCTCCCTCTTACTACCAGCTGGAGAAAACTCTGCTTTTAAAAGCTCATGTGGAGAATCTCCCTTCGGCTACAACATAGCATAATCACAGGCATAATGACCCATCATATTCATAGTCCTGGAGATTAAAGTGGGAAATCTTGAGGGGCCAGTTTAGGATTCTGCCCACCATAGCCAATAAAACTCGTTTGGAAATCAATTTTGAAAAAAGCGTACTCTGTCTTTTCAATATTTGTTCCGAGTTCAACACTAATTCCTTGCTGGAAAATATATAAATAGTACTAAAGCACTTATAGAAGTTTCACTTTTGTTTACAATTTACTCTATAGTACTCTAAAAGTAAGTTTAGAAAGACTCTCTCAAGTATGCTATGATAGTTACATGTAATAATAAGCAAGATTTAGAAGTTTATATACACTTCCTACATGGAGGCGCCTGGGTGGCTCAGTAGGTCGGCATCCCACACTTGATTTTGGTTCAGGTCATGATCTTGCGGTTTGTGGGACCCAACCCTGCATCTGCACAGATAGCCCAGAACCTGCTTGGGATTCTCTCCCTCCCTCTCTCTCTGGTCCTCCCCTGCAAGAATGCTCTCTCTCTAAACAAATAAAAGCTTATGTGGATTATGCAATGGAACCATAGAGAGCAAGTAAACAACATTATCTGTCTCCAAATAATTTAAAGTAAGGTGAAAAAAACCCAATCATGTGTATAAATAACCAAAAATGAGGGAGAATGCAAGCAATGCAATAATTCAGGAGCAAAAAAACAATACAACCATTAGTATGCATGGATGCCTGACTGCTCAGTCGGACACATGACTCTTGATCTTGGAGTCATTGAGTTGGACGCCCACACCGGCTGTAGAGACTCCTTAATAAACAGCAAAACAATAAGCATTTTTCACATGAACTTGAACTCACAACTCTAGTTCAGCTACCTGTGATAAAGGACATTAATCTTCCTGACCACCAGGGGCCCTTGAAGTTCATAGAAGACAGACACTATGTTTGGCAGACCCCACCTCTTCTTCCTACATCATTTCCCCCTTGTGTTGTTTCTCAGGGAACCAACAAGCCTAAGTGGAAAAGTGGCACAAATGTCCAATGACACTGGCTCAGTGCCAGCTCCACAAATTATGCCCTCGCTTCAGTTTTAGTAATTACATCTCATTCTATCCATTCATAAACTATTCCTAAGTATGAAGCTCTTTTTCTCATCTTGGTAGGTGATGCCCTGATTCGATTCACCCTTTCTGTATTCATTTTTATAAAGATGATTTGGCATAAGAGAAATGTGCATTTTTGAGAGTAAAAGATTCCCAGGATAGGATTCCAGCTCTGGCCCTTTCTTGTGTGGAATCTTGGGCAAGTTACTAAAGTTCTGATTCCTCGCTATGCATGGGAAATTTGAACTCCTGACCTGCCAGGTTGCCGTGAGGAATGAATGACATTACATAAGTAATGTCCCTCCCTCCTCCCTCCCACATCATTTTAGTAGCAGTGAAAACTCTTTTAACAATGCACCTGTAGTCTGAAAGGATTTGTGAAGCCAGATTACATGAGGGAGAAAAAAGCAGACTGAACCTGCTCTACACGCTTAATCTGGAAGTGAATATACACCCACTCAGCACTTACTAACAAGATCTTCTCAGCAAAGCAAATACTGTTGGATTAGTGGTTTTAAGTACACATATCATTAATCAGATTTTCTTACTTGATTTCTGGGAGATAGGGAAACAGAAGATTGCTCCTTCAGAAATCCAGTGATCTGCTCCTAAGCCAGGAGCAAATAAAAATCCATTCCTCACTGAAGTGATAACAGTTTTAGTTGAAGGGTCATACATTCAGTAGACATGTTGGCCAAATGCTTGAACTCTAATGAAAAGCTCTTCATCTCTCCACACCTTTTCACTCTGAAAAGTAACCATGGTTCCACCTCCAGCTGAATAGTTTTTTGTTCTTGTTTTCAGTCATCTCTGCACTCAACATGGGACTCAAACTCATGACACCAATGTCGAGTTGCATCCTCTCCAGACTGGGCCAGCCAGGGGTGTCTGAATAGTGTAACAGAAATCCTCTTTATAGCTAGACTGTCCAAGAGAATCCACGCTTCTACAATAAAGCCCTCCTTTCTCCCCAAGACATGAACAACTCCCATGTTAGAGTTTGCCTACGAAGTCACAGGGAATCTCAGCAATATGCTGAGAACATGAACAAGGAAAGCCAACCATCTGGTCTCTCCAGGTCAGTTTCACCCTGAATCCATGTGGAAAAACCTTTAGGTTACAGGCCTGTGAAGAGTCAGGAAAATGGGCCTGTCTGGACGGTAGAGCTGAGAACTCATGAGAGCATCGTCTTTTGCCTCCACAGCCCCCGAATGTCTTTGAGTTGAGGATAGTGTGGCAGGCGTCATGAATGCAGCCAGTTGATGCCCGGCTGTGGGGAGCAGTGGCCTGGACCACAGATATCAAGGGACAACTGCAGGTGGGCAAACACGACAGGCAGGAGAGCAGAGTCAGTCAACCAGGTAGAAACTAAACACCACAGTGCAGGTGCCGTAAGAGTGTCCATAGGCGGTACAGTTGACCCTCGAACAATACGGGTTTGAGCTACTTGGGTCCACTTATATGTGGATGTTTTTGATAAGCACAGAACAGTATCATGCATGTAATTTCCTTATTATTTTCTCAGTAATATCTTCCTTTCTCTAGCTCACTTTATTGTAATGCGGTATAGAATACAACATACAAAATACTTACTCATCAACAGGCTATTAGTAGTCAAGTTTGGGGGAGTCAGAAGGCACGGACGGATTTTTGACAGTATGGGGAATCAGTACCCCAACTCCCATGTTGCTCAAGGTCAACTGTATGTAGTGTGGGTTCTAGGCTTCAGGTCTCAGTCTGTCAAGATTAAAAGGGTGCCTTGAGCTGTGTTTTTAGTACTGACTATGTTCCTGGAATAAAGGAACACAGGAAGCAAATCAAATTGCTAATTGACAAGTAGCTGGGCAAAGAATCCTTGACAAAGGACACACATCCCTGGTCTTTAAGGGGATCCTGAGGGATCTTTGCAACTAATGCTCCGGGATGCTCCAACAATGTCTCTCTCTTGGCCTGGGATTGGAATTTCTATGCTCTGTGATCCCTTTGGCCAAACTCCACACCGAGTCCTTTACTGCCTCTGTAACTTCCTTTGCAGCACAGCTATGTAACATCTGGATAATGTCTCTGTCCTGTTTTTCCATTGGTTTTTACTTTTAAAGAGCTGTTTGCTGTTTGCCTATCAAATCCATTTTGTCCCCTGTAGGTGGATTTCCAATGACCTCAAACTGGCTTATCTCCTTACATTTGCTTGTGAGGCTTAAAGGAAATAATGTGTGTCAGTCTGTGTAAGCTGTAAGGGGGCTGCACCGATGTTATTTCTCTGTTCACCTGTGTTGTCACTTACACTGTGGAAACTGGGGAGAAATCAAACAATATTTTCACGCCAACCATCTGGATGTGGTTTTTCAGAAAACTGGGCAGCTAGATAATCCGTGGCGCCCCGTGTAAAAATTAAGAATTTCAAAATGGCGGGGCACCTGGGTGGCTCAGTCAGTTAAGCACCCAACTTCAATTCATGTCATGATCTCATGGTTTGTGAGTTTAAGCCCCGCATGGGCCCTGTGCTGACAGCAAAATCTGAAGCAGGCTGTTGGATTCTATGTCTCCCTCTCTCTCTTCCCCTACCCGGCTCATACTCTGTCTCTTTCTCTCAAAAATAAACATTAAAAAATTTTCAAGATGGCGGCAGCAGAGCACTGGCTCTAAGCAGGGAGCCCAGGCCCAGGCCCAGGCGTCACGCTCAGGAAGCTGACCATGATTTCAGGATATTCAGAGTGACCTGGGCCTGCAAAGTCTCTCGCCTCCAAGTAGGTCAAAGAATTTGAATATAGAGGTGGTAGCTTTAGAGATAAGGGAAGAAGAGTTCCTTAACATCTACAAAACATGGAGATTTAAGAAAAACTTCAAGAGGCTTGGTATAGAAATTCTTTCCAGACATAAGAAGCTTAATTGAAAGAGATTTGCTCTTCACATTCAGGACACTTCATTCTTACCTCAGCCTGAGTGAGTGACGCTGGCCAAGTCCTCTGAGACAGCGTATGCGGCTGCGCCGTGTAGACTGCACAACTGAAGTGTAAGCTTTCACTGTTGCCGTTTTGAAAGGTGGCCCTCGGCCCTTCTGGAAAAGGCACGCACTACACGCTGCTGGCGTGGGGCCAAGTGCACGGCACACTCCGTCCCAGGCCATGGGTGGAAACGGCTTCACTTTGTCCCAACTCGGCGTTACTTTCCTGTGCGACCCGCTTGGGAAGCTTCGCCACCCTCGGAAAGGCAGGACGGCATGGAAGGAAGGCAGGAGGGCATGGAAGGAAGGGCCGTGGCACCAGAGCCCTGTTTACGGACCCAGGGACTGGCCGTGCTGGGAGGAAGGGCAGAGACCACACCACATCCCCGGCTCTTTTTCTCCTACCGGCTTGTCGGCTTCTCAGAGGGGACAGAGAGCGGAGAAGTCTGTAGCTTCCCCTCTGTCATCTGGTGCCATCTGTCCTTTTCATTCCTTTTCTGAACACTTCTTTCAGGGGACACAGTGAAATAAGCCCCAGGGGATGTATACAAGAGCAAATTCATCTTTCCTGAAATGCTGGCTTGCCAGAGGTCTCCTGGGCTGCTTTTCCTCCCACATCTAGAAGGTACTGGAATAAACGAAGGGACATGAGGCCCCTTTATTTACTGCATCTGGGGGAGCCAAGGGCCGTCCGTGACTCCTTCCACAGACATGGACTCGAACACCTACTTCCAAGAGACCTAAACTATGTACCAGGAACACCAGGGAGGTGAAGATAAAGTCAAATAAAACTGGAATTCCTCCAGAAGACTGCCTGTAATGGTCCTCAGAGTCACGGAGGCCAGCTTCTTCCATTCGGTGCCCCAGCACACAGCGGGGGCGAACACACAGCAGTCCTCCATAGGTATCTGGGGAGCGCTGTCTGCCACCAACCCAAACTAGACTCTGCGTGTAATGTAGGGAACAGTTTGCTGGGTCCTCACAGCTGCAATGTTATCTTCCACCAGAGGAAGAAATGGCCACCTTACCACAGTAATGAGCCCTGTTTTCCGGGTACTAACAATCACTTTCCCAGGACCGATGTGTTTAGTCCTTATAAGCACTCGTGGCATTCCGGTTTCACAGGTAAGACACTGGCCACAGGGAAGTAAACTGTCGTGTCTCTTTGTATAGATACTGGCTGAGAGGATCTCTTCCTCATTAGCCAGACACAGCTGCCTAAAGGTTCCAGAACCTAACACAAAGAGGGCAAATTAAAACAGGGTCTTTCTTTTTTTTTTTTCCTTTTCTTTCTTCTAACTGCAATAAACAAAATAAAATTTATACCAATACCTCTTTATAAAACCAAAGCACAAGTCTGAGGAAACAATACTTATCCAAATTATATTTTCCATCATATTCTAATTTTTTTTTTTTTTGATGCTGACCACAATCGATGAATCAGAGTTCACAATGTATACTTTTTAAAAACCCGAGAGAGCCCCTGATGGGTCCCTCAGATCCTGGGCTTCCGGAAATCCTCCTCTGCCCATCTTCTGGGTCACTTCCTGCTCCAGATTGCCTTCTTAGGTAGAGTCTCTATCAGATTTGGCTCCAGCCCTACCTGTACATCTGGACCCAGAGAAGGACCTTGTGCTCCCTCTCTTCACCCCTCCCTGAAGTGCCACGTTCTCTCCCTCTCTGGTCTGTGGTCACCAGCCAGTCTAGCTACAGCTTCTTACCCAATCTTTACATTCTATCTCCCACCTAGGAAACACAAGCTCTCTGCCAACATATCTGAAAGGGATACAAACAGCATGCTGATGTCATCTCCAAAGGAGCCTTCCCTCCCTCGTCAACTCCACTCCACTATACGTAGGAGGAAAGTGACCAACAGAACAGGTTTCACACTGTCTCAGCATGACCTGGATTTTCTAGAGCCTAGAATCAGAAAGTGGGGGAGTTAACATCATCTGTTACAAAGATTTCACCCTTGATGGCCTCTTCCAAAAGCACAAAGAAAATGCTCACATGATTCTACAGGTGGGTGGGCTTCAGGTAAGTGGAGGGAATGGAAAGAGGAGCAAAGGCTTGGAGTCTGGAATGCGTGGTTTAGGAATCACAAGGGAACACGGACTCGCTGGGGAGAGTGCACGGATGACAGAGGTCGATGGGGGACAGAAGATGGCTGTCAAGGAGGTAACAACAGGTGGTCCAAGGAGCCTGCCAGCGGCTGAAGGCTCAAGTCTGGGCACTCTTCCCTGACATTAGTTGACCCTCCTGTTCTGGTCAGTGACCGGCATCCTTGGTCCCCCTCTATTCCTCCAGACTCAAGAGATCTCGTTCCTGTCCACAATGTGTCTAATGCTTACGTGTTTGTGAACTCTCTGCCTTTTATCCTCACTCAACTAAAAGTTGTTTGTGTTTTGTAACGTTTATTTAGTCTTGAGAAAGAGCATGCAAGGGAGAAGGGGCAGAGAGAGGAGACAAAGAATCTAAAGCAGGCTCCGCACTGACAGCAGAGAGCCCAATATGGGGCTCGAACCCACAGACTGCAAGATTATGACCTAAGTTGAAGTCAGTGGCTTAACTGACTCTTGATTTTGGCTCAGGTCATGATCTCACAGTTTTATGAGTTCAAGTCCCATGTCAGGCTGCACACTGTGCAGAGCCTGCTTGAGATTCTCCCTCTCACCTCTCCCCCATCCTCTCTCTCTCCGTCTCTCTGTCCCTCCCCCACTCCCACTGTTCCCATCCATCATCCAGGACCCTCAGGGTCCTGTTTGCACTGTAAACTCCTTTAGGGCCAAGCGCGGCTAAGCCTCAGTCAGACAAGACTGTTTCCCTCTTGAAGCGGGTTGAGTTCCAACACTCAGCTGTGAAACTTTCTTCCTACACAGTTTGAGTTGGACTGAGTTTATCTCTGACTTTTTGTTTCTTCCTCTGCAGTGTGGTAACAATACTATCTAGCTAGATGGCTTATTGCAATGAACAATGAAGCGAAGTGACGGAAGTAAATGCACATGGACGTTCCCGTTGCTACAACAGCTCAAATCCACCACAGATCAGCAGACGGAGAGAATGCAACCACTCACATCTTGAATCTCTACAGGGAAACATAGGGATCCTACTCTTCTTCTGAATGTTCCATGTGCACCTAGTTGTCTGGGTTTTACTCTGAAAACTGTTCTTACACACACACACACACACGGTGTCCTCGGTGTAGTTAAACTGTGGCAGTAACCGATATTTCACATTATCCATCCTTTGGCAAGACTGTGAAAAGGGATGAAGAAAAGAAACGTTCATTGAGGGCAGAAAATCCAAGGGAACCCTTGCTTCCATCTCCCCTAAAACCTCATGAGAAGCAGTCAAACTAAGTCTGTAGGGAACAGAAGAGAACAGGTCCAGCTGGTCAGGCTAAGGGCCAGGGAAAGTTCCAGTTTTGAAATATGGTGGAAATCTCAGAATATTAATCATTAGGTTTTGTTGGCTTCAGAAGAGATTTGAAGACAAAACCAAAAGCCTCATTTGACAGAAATTCTGCAGTGGTTGGAGAACCTTTAATAATCCTGAAATTCTAGCAAATCTGCAAGCAGAACAATACCCAGGGCAGTGGGAGACAATGCTTTGAATCCTCAGAGGCCTAAAGGGGCCCTGAAATGAACTTGGACATCCTGTGAGTGACTCACAGTTAGCAGCAGGTATTTGTTTACAGGGACCCAGGCAGAACCCACACCAGGGAACTTTCTCGATGCCCCAGAGGGAGCGACTCTCGGAGGATTTATATCCACCTGCTCACAGAGAAGGCTTACTGGTGCCCTCTCTCATGTGTACACAATGCGATCGTTGCCATGGAACGAGAATGTGAGCCCTGAGAGAGCCTGCCAAGTGGCTAATCCACACAGGCAGAGGTTCACATATTCCTCAGCAGTGGTGGTCTTTCATCAAATGTCTTTGGGAGAACACACAGACACGGAACAGTGAGGGGTGCTGCCTAGAGTAAGCAGGGCGAGGGGGGCGCGGAGATCCAGCCCCAGGTACACCTACCTCCATAAGCCTCTAGATGCTTCCAAAAACACTCAGAAAATCAGGTTTCAATAGGATTATCACTGCTGGCATCTGAACACTAGCCCTGAGCTTCCTGCAAATCAAGGTAAAAAAGAAAACACTATGGATCATACACTTTTTTCTTTAGATAATGAGAGTAGACTTGTCTTCTTTTCAGTATCAGACTCCCCCTCATTGTGTTTCAAGAACTTATTTCCCACTGTCTGAGCCTGGGTGGAAAAGTGCTATTCTCTCTCTAGAAGCCAAAACAGGTGTTCAGTTTTCCAACCCATCCCTTGCAGTTAACACATGGGCGCATGACCAAAGCTCAGCCAATCAGATATTAATCACAGAAAGATTAGTTTCCAGGGCAACAGGGAGTGTGGCTGGAGGGTGCTCAGGGGGGGAAGCTGGGGTGCCCTCGCCCAGCAGCGGTGGTGCTGACCTCGGTGAGCCAGCTCTACATGGTTCCGGCTCTGGCTCTGGGGTCCCCTGTTCTTACCCAGCTTCCAGCTTTCCCATCCAACCTCAGAGTTCCCCAGCATTCTTCCAGTGAGGTTCATTTCCTCCCTAACCAACCAGGTCCATTTCTGTTACTTGCAACCAGTTAGATTCCTAAGCAAAATGGTAGCATCGGAGGCTTAAGTCTGCCGTGGTAACTACAGAAGATAACACAGCGCAGTTACAAAATACTCGGATTTAACTTGAGAATTCACCTCTAGGGACTCACTGGACATGAGCATGAGAGGGAATAGTAAGATTATTTTATTTGCTGAGTTATCCTTGCCTGTTAAAACTCAACCAAGGGCTCTAAGGTCCCAGAATGAGGCCCTGCCCAATGTGCAAAGAGACGTGAAAGGATTAAATGTTAGGTCTGAGCTCCAAAAAATACCCTGGGGCGCCTGGGTGGCTCAGTCAGGTAAGCGTCTGACTTCTAGCTATCGGGTCAGGGTCTCAGTCTGTGAGTCTGATGCCCACGTCAGGCTCTGTGCGGACAGCTCAGAGCCTGGAGCGTGCTTCGGATTCCGTGTCTCCCCCCCTCTCTCTGCCCCTCCCCTTGTTCACTCTCTCAAAAGTAAAACAAAAACAACAAAAACCCAGGCATTTACAATTTGAAGCTAAGAAGCATTCATGGGTAGTTGTGACTTCTCTGCCTTTTGGCCCGGCCTGCTGACAAGCTAAGTGCTTCCTGAGATGCAGCTCCGCTCCAGACAGCAAGGGTGAACGCTCAAGACCACAGGGACTGGCACCCACCCCTCTCCCACCCACTTCGGACGCCCTGCTTCTCCCAAGTCTTGGGTGACCTAGGGAGCTAGTCCTGGTTCAGGGCACTGACCTTAAGAAACTCGATAGAGGCAGGCAATTTATAAATAGAGAATCTTTACAGACGATGCCTTTGCACCTTCCTCACTCCCAATCCCGCAGGTCACGCCTGTTCAAGGAGAGAGAAAAGGAAGAGAGGGGGCGCCAGAGGGAGAGGTGAGGAGCAAAGGGAGGGGAAGGGGGAGAGAGCAGGGAAGGCAGACACCTTCTCTTTGAAGCTTCAGGTCAGCGCTCCTCTAAGTCGGTTCAGGCTGCTCTAACAAAATGCCACAGCCTGGGGGGCTTCTAGAGGACAGAACCTTAATTCTCACCGTTGTGGAGACGACAAGTCAAGCCAGCATTGGTCAAGTTCTGGTGAGACGCTTCCCCTCGGCTGCAGACCTCCTGCCCACTTCTCAGAGTATCCTCACGTGGCATAAAGAGCAAAAGAAAGTTCTCGGGGTAACGCTTTACCAGGGCAATGCCACTCATGACAGCTCGGCTCCCCTCCCCCACAGAGGTCCCCACTGCTAATGCGCTGGGTGTCAAGATGTTCCCGTCCAGTGCTGACATCCTGTGACTACACCTCCAACACAAACACTAACATTTAAATTCACCTGGACACTCCAGACTCGAAGATGTGAACACCTGCAGTCCACGTGCATCCTCCCCCACGTGGGGGCTGGGCGTGGGGCAGTGATATTTACTATCCTGATTTTGGTTTGGATTTCACAGGTGTGTATCCAGATATCAAAACCCACCAAGCCGTACAATTTAAATATGCGCGACTCATGTCGATTATACCCTAATAGAGCTAGCATTGACTTGCTACTGAAATATAATGACCACACGGGCGTACGACATACCGATTCAACAACTCTGTACATTACCAGTGCTCGCCACGTAACTGCCGTCACCACCTGTCATCATTCGTGACTACCTTATGGTGCCTGTGCTGCACTTTTCCTCCCCGTGATGTACTGTATAACTCCAAGTTTGGACCTCTTCTCTCCTTTATCTTTTCCTCCCATCTCCCGGTCTACCTCCCCTCTTCCCAGTTTTTTTAGAACCTTATTTTACCGTTTCTAACACGCATTTCTCTCCACACATCAAAGCCATTCCAACTCTGGTAATCCCTGGATTTGTCATCTTTGCAGGGCTTGTTCTGTCATTTGTTTCTGCTAACTCTTGTTCAGGATGCCATCTCTTTACAGGGTAGATTTATTTCCCAGCTCAGTCTCTTTTTTAAAAAAATTTTAAAACATTTTTGCTATTGAGAGACAGAGAGAGACAGAGCACAAGCACGGGAGGGGCAGACAGAGAGGGAGACACAGAAGTGGAAGCAGGCTCCAGGCCCTGAGCTGTCAGCACAGAGCTCGACGTGGGGCTCCAACTCAGAAACCGCAAGATCATGACCTGATCCGAAGTCGGACGCTTAACCGACTAAGCCAACTAGGCGCCCAGCCCAGCTCAGTCTCTGAAGGTCAGGTTGGATCTCCTCTATCAGCCTCACGACCAGTTTCCAAGTCACAGGGGAATGGGATAAGGTGAGCACTTTTCCCAGAAAAGCAACACTGTCCCCATAAATTCTAAGTAAATGTCCCACTTCTGTCTCCCTGATCACAACTGTCACTCGGGAGCCTTAACTACAACATTTAAACCCACTGTTGAGAGCACTGAAAGCCAGCGCAGCAAGAACCCCCGTGCGTCCCTGCGGGCGCTAGCCGAAGGCAAGAGGTCCCAGGGACTGCGAGTCATGGAGAGTGCAGGACGCAGTTCTGGAGCGGGAGTTATGGGAGGGAGCTCACACCTACTTACACTCCCCTGGCTCTTATAACTCTGAAACATAATGGGGACCCTCACCCTCAGAAGTAGGCTTCTGGGGATGGACACAGTGTGAACAGAATGCTCTTGAAACAAAGGGACACAGGGGAAGAAGCATCACCTGGCCAAGGTTTATTTCAAGGCCTGAAATCATTCAGATTCATCAAAAATGGTACTGCTGCAATCTCTCATTATACGTACTCCACCTCAGAACACACAGTTCTCAAACTGTAGGGTGACAAGAGCAAAGGCTTTTCACGCACTTAGTGAGGACATAAATTAGCAGCGGGCTAGTCAAACACGTACAAATCTGTTTTTACACTTTCCATGTCTGTTTTTATCTTTGCTTCATAAAACCAAAAATAATCGAGGCTTCTTTCAAGCATTTCAACATTAAGTTACATTTCCTAAGTATTTTTATAAAGGAAATAAGACACACACTACATTGTTTGCCATAAGTTCATACACCAAACAGAAAAACAGTCATCTAAATTTACCCATGCTTCGGCTTTCTCCAGATGTTTTACCTATTTTTCTACTTTATAGGTTTGTTAAGATCAGTGTTCTATGCAGATTAGAGAAAATGCTTTATAAGGAATTACTGTTAAAATTACCTTCTTCAGTCTTCTGCTCCCTTCCCCCACGCCAAATCCGGTGCTTACGTGAACGACAGTGTAGTGTACTGTTTCGGGGGCCCAAACAAGCCGTAGTCTCAATTTCCTAAGTATCCAAAGACTTCAGTTCTCCACCAATATAAACAAGCATCCCAAAGAGCCAAAAATTGCTTCTTAGGAGGAAGAAAAAATGCAGTGTGAAGATTATTTAACTAAAACTTTATTATGTATGCCTTTTCCCCAAGCTACAAGCACTGTTCAGCATTAAGTTACATTGTGCGTACAAAGCCACGACAGTTTACATTTGCTCAGGAATATGTAATTACATTAAAAATAAATGTTTCATAATTTAATTGGTTCTTAAATGGCTTCCCTAGGGGGAAAACAAATGTTTGTATTCGTCTAGAAACTGGTATATACAAATCATCCACTGCGTGCTCCCCCAAACATGAGGAAACCTAGAGATGGGCATTTTTTTTTTCCTAAAAGGCAACACAGCTTTGCACTTGGTCACTGTTCACAGGGCAAAGGGATGGAATGGTACATATGGATGCCGTCTTTTGTCCAAGTGTACAGCTGTAGGATATTCTAAATGGAATAGGAGGGGGAAAAAAAAACAAAAAACCCTGACACTAACAATGGTTTCAAGAAAAACAGAACCAAAGTCCAGAAAAATGTCGAATATCGACTCTAAAAAGGACAAATGTTATACAACACAGACGCCATCTAGAGATTTAGAAAAACACTCACTTTACTGCTTTTGGAGACAAACAAAGGACAGGAAGAGCGAGTCTAGACCAACTGGAGCTGAGGGAGCTCTAACAAAAATGGAACACAGTACAATGCTTTGACCTCGTAGAGGAAATGACTGACTACCGTGAAATCCCACATATCGCTATTTGTAAATATATTAATATACCAAATATCAAAAATATAAAGTCTGGATTTTTCCGCTTAGGTTTATAATAAACTCTCAAAGCTCTGGTGAGTACATTTATTTATAAGCCTTCCCTACTTAGCAGCACATCCTACACAGGTGCGTATACGCTACTGTTTACCGTGACAATTAGAGTCTTCATCTCAAAACTAGTGACTTGACCTTTCACCCATACTTATATACGCTTCATTCCCATTATAAGACAGTTACGACCTTTCTAGCAGTACATTTTAACTGACACACCACATAAAAAAGCAGCTTGATTTTTAAAACGAATCATTTTAGTACTATAGCACGATGCGTTAAATTTGGACAACTGACGCATAATGTGGTAAATACATTGCACTGTTTAATTCACAGCTGTAGGAAAATGTTTGATTTTTAAAGTATTAATGACGAGGAGTTGTGAGTAGTAAAATACGAGAAAACAATGAATGAATAAATAAGAAGATGATATTTCATCAGTGGCCATTCATCATTTTGCTTTTAGGAACCCGGAAGAAATTATCTTCTTTGAGTTTCAAATGTTCTGGTAAATCTAGTCGTTTCTTGGCTTCCTCAATATCCCCTTGAATTGCTGAAATGAGGGACTCTGCAGAGAGAACACAGCAGGCAGACGATGAAAAACCGCCGCTATCCTCTCTCTACTCCTTTGTTCAGACGCTCCTAGAAGCTCCCAGAAGGCTGGCAGCATCGCTAGTGTGGGGTGACGCCCAATAAATGTCTGTTCCATCCCTTTTTCCAGACTTCAGTCAAAGTCAACAGCACTCAAAAGATGTCCCTCATCTCCTTGCAATTTCTCAGAGAAAGACATTAGCCAAAAGGTAGGTCACAGGCACCCAATGGAAGAAACGTTCAGGATCAAGCCTCTTCAGTACTTACATTTATAACAGAAACTCTGCAATGGAATTAAAACAACCACACACAACACTAACGTACCTGATGCTGGTCTGTTTAAAATACTGAGTTTGCTACCCTGCAAAGCACCTGTTATTCATGACAGCATTCTCTCTTGCTCCGTGAAACAGGAAAAGGAAATCAAGATTTCACAAACGTCATACTGTTGGGACAGAGGGGCCAGCCCACTGGGTTTGCATCTAGGCTCCCTCACATGCTTGTGGATCCTGCGCAAACTACCTAACTCCTCCCTGCCGACCTCCTCACCTGTGAAATGGGCACATAATCCCTTGTATAGGATGGTGGGGGGAAGTGACCTGATTCGTGTAGGGCACTTACAGTGCCTGGCACATACTAAATGCTCAAATGTCACCTCTCCTGCCATATTGTTACTACTAGAAGCAGGAGAAGTAGCTGCAGTAATACCTAAGAAGACCTAAATGTAACTCACCTAAAGAATCAAAGTTCTTTTCAGGTCTGAGGTAGCCGACGATGGCCACGTTGAGGATTTCCCCATAGAAGTCCTCTTCGAAGGTATGCATGATATGGGTTTCCTATAGTCAAGAAATGTTAAAAAGATTACCATCAGATCACAGAATACCTGAAATTTGAAATATTATCTTCACATTTATTGTGGAGGTGATTTCAATGAAATGATGGATTCTTACTAAGTTTTTAAAGACAGGTTAAAATCTAAGTGCGGGTTTTTTTTCCTGAATTCTTCCACCAGTCCTGATTCTGCCCCGACCTTACATGTAAACACTGTAACTGAGCAAGGCAGAGGTTAGAACACAAATGTTGAGCACGATGTTAAGCAGTTCTGGGTCATTTCTACTATTTTTACCAGCACTAAGTCCTGTGGTTTTCCAACTGTGACACGCTTCTATAAACTCTTCAAGGAGGGTGAAATTTATGCCAACTCTGTTTCTGCCACGCACCTGAGCTGAGCAAGACTCAGCCCTATCTCGCAGATTAATCTCTTGAGTGGTAGGGGTACTGGGGAAAAGGCAGAAGGGTATGCCCAGAAGGTAGTTTAATTGGGGGAGAGGGGAGGGGAATGATCACCTTGCAATTTTATCAGAAAGCACCATTTGTGCAATAAGCAGTCCTATCTTAACAGGATGAGCAAGTAATTAAAAAGTGAATGAACTGTATTAATTGTGGCAAGCTCAATTTTATAAAACATGCTCTCAAGTGATTCACTTAAAAAACTTGTTAATGTTTATTTTTGAGAGAGAGAGAGAAAACGAACAGAGTACGAGCAGAGGAGGGGCAGAGAGAGAGGGAAGCTCAGAATCTAAAGAAGCCTACAGTCTCTGAGCTGTCAGCACCGACCCAACGCAGGGCTCAAACTCACAAACCATGAGATTATGACCTGAGCCAAAGTCGGATGCTTAACCTTAACCAACTGAGCCCCCAGGCGTCCCATAAGTAATTCACTTTTATCTCCAGTGAGAATTAGCCCATGGGCAGCCATAAAAATTAATACTGCGATTTTGGCTTGAAACTCCACTTTTTATTTTCTACAGGACTTAAAAGATAAATGCACCAAAATTTATAACTTTTGGATGTTAAATACAATCCTCAACGGTAACCACGAAGTAAATGTTTATGTCAAGTACACAAAAGGAAATAAGGGAATCAAAATTTGTCACTATAAACAAAAATGAAAACACAAAAGGCAATAGTGGAAAAAATAACAAAAAAGTGTGTAAGGCATATAGAAAACAGATAAGATGACATACAGATAAGCAGAAGTCCCTCCTTATCAGTCATTAGCTTACATGTAAATGGACTAAACTCTTCAACGAAAAGCCAGAGATTAACAGAATGATTAAAAAGGACAATCCAATTATACCTCCCTTTCATAAAAGACCATGTTCTGTAAGAGACTCCCTTTAGATACAAAGACACAAATACACTGAAAGGAAGACAAATTCTTCCATTCAAACAGTAATGAAACACTTGAAAATCCTTTAAGTATACTGTGGAAATCCTAGTACTTTGGACTATGTTGTGAGCACCCCTGATGAGGTCTACATGCATCTACTACTGCATAGCAAGCACCTTAAATCACTCTCCCAGTTTCAGTCATAGACCTGAATATAACTCTTACCATGGACTTTTTTGTATTTTTGTAGTATGGGTTCCATCCTATGCTCACCACCATCTTATGAACATCCCCACTTCCGACACTGGCCCAACCGTAATAAATGCCAGTGGATACATCAGCTGGAAGACTGTCCACGACCTGTTCGGGAAAGTTGGCTAAATAACAGAAACAAATATTACGAGGGTTAACAGTGTCATGGTAAATGGTTATAAAAGTCACATGCAAGGAAGCCTGGTCTAAATCATTTATATTTATGCTCACAAGAGTCCCAGGCCCCTGCCTATGATTATCAAGCCAACCCTTCTATAGTCTGGCTCAGTCTGATTTTTCTTTCTCATCTTCATGTGGATGGGATAAGAACAATTAGGTGTATAAAGTTCTCAAAAAAAAACCAAAAACAAAACAAAACAACCCACACACATTCTTGAGGTAGAAGAAAACAGGTGCATCAACAGCTGGGTTTTTATTTTATTTTATTTTTCCCAGACCTGGTCTTTCTTAAGGAGGTTAGGAATCTCTTTTAACGATTCTTATTTTCAAAATATTTGTGCCTATGTCCCACGCTCAAAGACCAGGGGTAACCCTGGTATCTGTTTTTAAGGATGAAATACGCATCATCAGGTCCGGACTACTGAAAAGAACGTCAACAGACCAAAAAAAAAAAAAAAAAGAAAGATATCTGATTCTCATTCAATTACTAACAAGACCTCTAGAGAGAACCAAAAACCTTACGGTTGGCTTGGAAATTTAAGCAGTCTGGGTCACATTACGTTTTCTAACGGGGACGACGCGTGCCAGGCCTGCGTGCGGCTTTAGCTCGGTTGGATAAGGGGGCGGGAAGAGGGGTCCCGGAACTCAGCTCGGCTTTCTGCCCTCACCACCCCGCAAGCCCGGTCCTCGGTGAGCCCGGAGCCAGGGCCAGGGACGAGTTTCCTCAACCCGCCTAGACAAAGCCGGAACCGAGCGGAGGGGAGGGCGGCACCTCGGCCCTCGACCCCAAGTGCCTCGTCTCACGTCCCCGCTCCCGCCGGACCCAACCCCGGGAGTCGAAGGGGTGCCGCAGAGGGGGCGGCCCGCGACCCTCCGCGCTCACCTGTAGGGATGCCCAGCTGCTTGGAGCCGCGGCCGAAGCCCCGCACCACCTGGCCGCGACAGAAGTACGGCAGGTGCCTCATGACGCCGTCTGCTCCGGGTGCGGGCTGCGACCCGGGCCGCGGGGCCGCCGAAGCCGCCGTCGAAGCGGTGCCCGGGTGTCCCGGACCAGCCGGGGGACAAGAGCAGGCTCGGCGGGGACGGCAGGCGCGCTACGAGCTCGGCGGCGCCGACGACACGCCGCAGTGAGCCGTCACGGCGCCGACCCAACAGAAGCCGCCGAATGACTCAGAGCTTGTGTCTCCGCCCGGGGAGCTGCGGCAGCGGGAGGTACCGGTGCGAGCTGCAGTGGGGAAGCGGGAGGGTCAGGGTGGGAGGACCCGAGCCCGCCCGGCGCCGCGCGCCTGCGCACACGTCCTCCGCCAAAAGCCACAGAGCCCGCTCGGCTTCCGTAGCCCCGCCCCGCGTGGCCCCGCCCTCCGCCGAGGCCCGGGAGCCGGCGCCCCGCACCTCCTTCGCTTTTCCTTCCCCAGGGGCATGGAAAAGTGTGGCGGGAATGACGCTCCTCTTGCGGGCTGCGAAAGCGCGGTTCTCCAACAGCCCTACGTGTTTCTTTAACCTGTCCTCCGTTTCCTTAACGATCCTGACGCCAGATACGTTCCTTAACTTCTTGGCAACCGCTAGCTGGATGGTCATTCGTCATTCATTCGTTCTTTAAACTGTTAGACCTTTCCCACCTGAAGCGAGTCACCGAGAGTGAAACCCACGGACAAAAACGGGAGACGGTGTATGGGTTTATTTTAGTTCGGCCTAACCCCTCCCGAGTGTTGGCAAGTCCTCAGGGGAGAGCGCCACCGAGCAGGAGCTCAGGTTTTTTAAGGGCTTTGGCAAGACAAAATAAGTAATCAGTCATAGTTTATTACATTCTATAGTTGTCAATCATATTTCCACACACAAGCGTCTTTTTCTTAGGAGAAATTTAAAGTGACCAATCATAGGTCCGAAGAGGAGGCAAAGCAGTGCACAGGAGCGAGAACTTTGGGGTTAAAGGGCAGGATCTAGCAAGAGTAAGTTAGAGTCTGGCGACAGTTTCTTAGAAAACAAGTTAACTTTAACTTATGGGTTACATTTTAGGACTCCCAGAGCTTAATTTCCCAACCCTTAATTGTTCAAGCAGAAAACTGTTGGAGAGTGAAACAATGGTTGGTATTTTTCCAATCGGGTCAGCTTGACCCATGGAGGATCTTAAAAAACGTTTATTCCAGTTTCAAAATTCCGGCTCAAGAAGACTTTGTAGAGGAAGCTTTTCCTACCTGCCAGAAATGAATGCCCTTCTTCTGCCCCCGAAGTCTGACATTCTGCCAGAACAGAAGCGTCGAGGGAACAGGTCCTAGTCTGTAACCCTGCAACCCCACAGACTAGTGCAAGGGGCCAATAATGCAGTTTTCTCCGAGAAAGATGCAGTTGCCTACCTCTCCCTCCCTTGGTGAGGTGTTACCTGGAGAATTTAATAAACCCAACAAAAGGCATCATCCCTACTGCAATGCCAATGTGGAGGCCTTCTGACCCTGGGAGCCGCAAACATTGAAACATTACCTGGGGAAGTAACTCAAGGGAAGTTTCTTGCTCACCAGAAATACAAGGGTCAGTCACAAGGTGTAGCCTCTTGTTCTTGAGAAAGAAGTTTTCATTGTTCTCTTTGCTTCTCTCTATGCATTTGTGTGAAATCCTGTCCAGACTTGGAAGTCACTTCTCCCTGACATGTATGTAACTACGATAACGTTTACCCAATGTTAAAATTGTAATCTTTCTTTATTGGTGCCGAAGGGGTCTGTGTTGATAAAGGCGATTTTCCGTAACACCAGCATAGCAGTATGACAGAATGCCCCACGGCCGCTGAGGAAGCAGACCTCGCATACAAGGCATGTTGTAGAGTTAATGACTCAGAGCACAGGTGCCAGGGTTTGAAGACCAGCCTTGCCTCATGTAATTGCTGGGTGACCTTGGGCAAAGTTCACTGTCTGAATCTCAATATCAATAATTTTGTGGGATTTGATGTGAGATCATCCAGGCCCAGCACTCAACAAACTGCCTGGCCTGTCATGAAAATTATTATACTGTTTGTCACCGATGATACACCGAACGAGAAAACCTGGAGGTGAGAGCCTGATGAAATGGCTCTGGGTGCTGGTCCTCCACACCCCAAGGTTCCAAGGACGTATGGGAATTAAATCAGTCATGGGAGATAAATGAAGAAGGGTGCTTTTAAGAATCAAAGGAGAGGGGTGCCTGGGTGACTCGGTTAAACATCCAACTTTGGCTCAGGTCATGATCTCACGGTTCATGGGTTCTGTAAGATTTAATAGATGGAGGCAGAGATGAGAGGAAAGAAAGAGACCAAGTTATGGAGCCAAGAAAGCCTTTATTGGGATCTCCGATTCCCGGGCGAGGTTCCGTGACTCTGGGAGTGGGGAGTCAGGGAAGTCGCACTTGGTGCGTGAGGGGCGA